>NC_091953.1:51922064-52203207 GCF_031021105.1 Erythrolamprus reginae
TGGAAGGATTCAGATCAAATAGCTCTAACTGCTAGTTCTCTGCTTTACAATGCAGAGTTCACCAGATCGAATCCCAGTAAAAGAAAGGGGTGTGGCTAGCTGATGAGGCCTAATAAGGCCGAAATGGGACCATCCTAGTCTCCCTTAATTTTAAAATTCCAGCTGAAAACATTTTAACACATACAGAATATAGTTGTCGGCTATAAATATATTAACTGCCTTGTAGTGGTCCTGGGTTGGGCCTAGAGGCAAAAAAGGAGCTGTGACGTTCCTTAAATATACCAGGGTGATCCGACATAAGAAAAACATATAGCCCCTCCCTGGTACAAAGCTGGAAGGATTCAGATCAAATAGCTCTAACTGCTAGTTCTCTGCTTTACAATGCAGAGTTCACCAGATCGAATCCCAGTAAAATAAAGGGGTGTGGCTAGCTGATGAGGCCTAATAAGGCCGAAATGGGACCATCCTAGTCTCCCTTAATTTTAAAATTCCAGCTGAAAACATTTTAACACATACAGAATATAGTTGTCGGCTATAAATATATTAACTGCCTTGTAGTGGTCCTGGGTTGGGCCTAGAGGCAAAAAAGGAGCTGTGACGTTCCTTAAATATACCAGGGTGATCCGACATAAGAAAAACATATAGCCCCTCCCTGGTACAAAGCTGGAAGGATTCAGATCAAATAGCTCTAACTGCTAGTTCTCTGCTTTACAATGCAGAGTTCACCAGATCGAATCCCAGTAAAAGAAAGGGGTGTGGCTAGCTGATGAGGCCTAATAAGGCCGAAATGGGACCATCCTAGTCTCCCTTAATTTTAAAATTCCAGCTGAAAACATTTTAACACATACAGAATATAGTTGTCGGCTATAAATATATTAACTGCCTTGTAGTGGTCCTGGGTTGGGCCTAGAGGCAAAAAAGGAGCTGTGACGTTCCTTAAATATACCAGGGTGATCCGACATAAGAAAAACATATAGCCCCTCCCTGGTACAAAGCTGGAAGGATTCAGATCAAATAGCTCTAACTGCTAGTTCTCTGCTTTACAATGCAGAGTTCACCAGATCGAATCCCAGTAAAAGAAAGGGGTGTGGCTAGCTGATGAGGCCTAATAAGGCCGAAATGGGACCATCCTAGTCTCCCTTAATTTTAAAATTCCAGCTGAAAACATTTTAACACATACAGAATATAGTTGTCGGCTATAAATATATTAACTGCCTTGTAGTGGTCCTGGGTTGGGCCTAGAGGCAAAAAAGGAGCTGTGACGTTCCTTAAATATACCAGGGTGATCCGACATAAGAAAAACATATATATATATATATATATATATATATATATATATATATATATATATATATATATGTATATATAAATATACTTCTATTCCGCCCAGTTTTTTTTCTCAAGGTGACACACCACCCGAGTTATGCTCAGTTTTTTGGCGAATTTTGACACACCAAGCTCAAAAGGTTGCCCATCACTGGTATAGGGGATAGAAAATGGGACAAATCACCAAGAAACAGTAAACACTATTATAAACAGTAAACAGTAAACACTATTATAAAGATAGTGACAGAAATACTGAACATTGAAATACTAGATATAAAGAAAAAAAGTTAAAATAAAAGGAATAAAATAAAAAAATAATGATTTTTTAGTTGAGCTATTAAATATTAACAGATAAAAGAAGTATTTAATTTCTATTGTTCCTCAGGCCTCTAAATAATATTTATACTTTTATGAATCCACTTTATTTGCTTTTCCATATGTAAGTAAAATCTACTCCAAGGACAGAGTTGGAAGGTATAGTTCATTTGATCCCAAAACACAATAGTAAATCTGTTCTGTACGGCTCTCTGGTAGACTCCTTTCAAAAATTCACAGGTACAAATTTCAGACACACACACGTTTGAAAATTCAAAACAATGTTCTTTATAAGGAAAATGCACTTAACCTAAGCCCTCGTTTGGTATAGCAAAGAGCACTCATCTCCAAACAAACTGGTAATTTGTACACGTCCTTTATCAGTTCTGTGATACTTAGCTTGCAGCTGTGAGGCAATTCACAGTCCTTCTTCTTTCACAAAGTGAAACACACTTTGCTCTGGTTTAGGTTCAAAGCGGGGAAAAAGCAGCACACAAAAGGTCAAAGTCAGTAAAGCAGTCACGAAACAACGATCAGATAATCCTCCACAATGGCCAAACCCACAGGCTGCTATTTATAGCAGCCTCACTAATCACCACAGCCAACCACAGGTGGCCTCATTTTCTTTGATAATAATCTCTCAGTTGTTGTTGCCTATGCATTGCTCTCCGCATGCATGGTTGTATCATTAACTCTTGTTCTGAATCCAAGGAGGAGCTAGATAATTGATCTCCTTCTGAGCTGTCTGCCACACTCTCCTCCACCCTGTCACTCATGTCTTCTTGGTCAGAGGAGCCTTCATCAGCAGATTCCACTGGGGGCAAAACAGGCCTGCAGCATGTGGATGTCTCCCCCACATCCACAGTCCTTGGGGCAGGAGCTGGGCCAGAGCTAACCACAACAAAATCTCAGCTTTTCAGAACTAAGCCTCTTTGAATGGGTTTATGCATAGATAAAATATTTTGCCTTGTACTCAAAGCCTTTATATACTCTGTATTCAGTAATGGGTTACAGCTTGTACAGCTGGGATCATGATTCTTGTAGAGGAAATTGAGATGCACATGCATCTCTGTGTCCCCAACGCTTTCGTACGCAAGATTTCAGCGATTTTAGTATTTCTTTGCTTCTGTGTATGCACAAGATTTCACTTGCTGCATATGTGCAGAAGCCAAATCTTGCACCGATGGGTGCGCAACAGATGCGCGCACGACCACGACAGTCTCAGAGGGCATACCGGTAGCAGCCGGTAAGTGGAACCACCACCTGTCTGTACTCATTGTACTTACAGAATATGATACCACACCCTATGAAATTAAAAGGCCTATAAATATAACGAATTCACAATTACAACATTTATAAAATCTTGATTGTACCATAACAATAAATCATATAATAAGAATAAAATGTCTATCGCAGTAACATAAATAAAATACCTAACATGCAAAAACTAAAAATAAGTCTGTAGGCAGTATAAAACATAGCTGGGCCAGTAATATGGGTCAATAATCTGTGGGAATGTTTTTTAGAGTAGCATCAACAGAATGTAATGCAAGTGCAGAGCTAACAATAGCTTATGTCTTTATTCAAGTACTTGAACATTTTGGGAATCAGGGAACATCTTCCCAAGAAAGATGTGAAATCCATTGATCTGAAGTTATTATGATGCTTCAGAGTGTGAAATGCAAAATCAACCTCTGCTACAATAACTGCATCATTTGATTTGTGCTCTGGTTTTACAAAAATAAACTGTCAATTTTCTAGATGAGTTCTTTCTTCATTTCCACACGAGACTGTAAATCAATAAAAAATTATTTGTCACGGGAAAAAAAATCAGTTGTACTTATTAAATACTTGTCTTTTCTTTCAACTATTTCAAAAATATGGATATTTGATTTTTAATTCTGCAATGAATCTGCAATTTCAATGTGACATTATGGGGGGAAAGGGTAGGAAAAATTGTTTCATTTATTTTATTTATTATTTATTTATTATTTGGATTTGTATGCCGCCCCTCTCCGAAGACTCGGGGCGGCTCACAACAAGTGAAACAAATCATAAATAATGCAATTAATTAAAATATTTAGAAATTTAAAAAACCCCATAAACTAACAGACACACACACAAGCATACCATGTATAAATTAAACATGCCCAGGGGGAGATGTTTCAATTCCCCCATGCCTGACGGCAAAGGTGGGTTTTAAGGAGTTTACGGAAGGCAAGGAGAGTAGGGGCAGTTCTAATCTCCGGGGGGAGTTGGTTCCAGAGAGCCGGTGCCGCCACAGAGAAGGCTCTTCCCCTGGGGCCCGCCAACCGACATTGTTTAGTTGACGGGACCCGGAGAAGGCCCACTCTGTGGGACCTAATCGGTCACTGGGATTCGTGCGGCAGGAGGCGGTCTTGGAGTGTCGCGCTGGAAATTGCCAGCCCCCAACGACATTGAGAAACATCCAGTAGTTAGAGAGTTAATTCTGTCTAGTAAGGTAGCTCCTCCTGTGTGATGTAACCTGTTTGCTCACATCCTGTCTCTTCTTGAAGAAGAAGGGCTGTCCTTAGTTAGGAGACATCTTTTCTCCGTACATCCCTAGCTAGAGGATGTGCTTTTTATGTCTCTTCAGACTTTTATTGTTTTTATACTTTTATAATAAAAACTAATTGTTCATTCGAACATGCTTTGTCTGTACTTCAATATCCATCACCTCCGGAAGCTCCCGGCTCACTCCTCACGGGCTGAGCGCCTTGTCTAAGGTAAGGGGGTCACTCCATCCCGACATGGTAGCAGAGGATGGTTCTTATTGAAGTAATAGACCCCGCTTACACCCCGTAAGCTTCCTAGGAATTTTTCCCGAATGCCAGCGAAAAAGAAACGTAATCCTCTCACGCAATCCTACGTGGATTCCCTCACGAGTGACCAGTTGGCCCAACTCAAGGAGACAATTCGTGTAACCGATTGTAAAAGGAATCCTACAATGTCTTTGCACGGTGAGAAGGAAGTTCTTCCAGCTGACGCCTGCATTCAACAAACCGTAAGTGAATCTTACTTGATTGATGATGTAGAAACCAGGGAACAGGATTGTAAAACTACCCAGGGTGAGCCCTCCGGCAGTCTTTCCATTAATCCTAGCGAAGATGAGGAGGAAGAAACTTTAACTCTGTTCCCCTCGCAATCATCCGGGACGCATGTTAAGGCACAAGCCAAGACAAGGCACCTAGATGATTTCAGCTCTCTCGCTTCTGCTAATATAAAAGGAACTTCCCTAAACTTGCAGACAATTGAGCAGCTCATTGAGAAGGACGAGAAGGAGATTCACACTTTGGAATCAGTCTGTCTCCATTTTGATAACCTTCCTACAATGAAAAATATAGAGCAGCAAGAAATCTATTTCAGTTATTTAAAAAAGGCTGATAATGCCAGGACTGAATTACGATCTCTGAAAAAACTTCAGCTTAAACTTATTACATAAAAGATGGAGGTTATGTCCCTGAGAGGTAGTTCACGTGCTCATTCTCCAAAGGGAGAGATAGAAGGAATCCATTCCTCCCACTCACCCCAAGATACGCATGTGCACATTGTAAATCCTCCCGTGGTCACACACTTTTTTCCGCCAAGCTCTAACATAGAACACATTCCTTTCCAAGAAGGGAGGGCTACCCAGCCCGAAGATAAAAAAATGGTCCCTTTGCAATTTGAAACTGTTGATTACAGAGGGGGGAGGCTTTCCCCCACTGCTACAAGTTACGCAACAGCGGCCACTAGTGGATGGAACGTCCGAAAGGAAAAACCATTGCCAGAAGCCAGACAGGGACTTTCCCAGGCAGATATGGCTGCTGAAATGCAAAGAAAAGTTCCATTTGTTTCAGGTACTTCTGTTTCATCGCAGAGACCTCCAGTTTTTATTCCGCAGATGCCTGCACAACTTCCCCAGGTGGTACAGCCACAAGGTTTGTCAGGAGGGGTTGGGGCTCAACCCCAGCAACTCCAAGCGGTCCAGCTGACTGCATCAACAAGGCAGACCATCACCTCCTCTGTTCTGAAAGGTGAGTTTGTGCTGTTACCTAATGGACACAATTATAGGAAGTGGCTTCACAGAATAAATTTGCACCTACTGGCTCATGACATAGATGGGATCGCTCATAATCCCCCAGTAAGGCGCTGGACTGCAGAAGAAAGGGAAGCTGACATAAAAGCCAAGCTACTCATTCTTATGAGCATGGACTCACAGTTGTCACAGAGATATGACACACATGACATTACTTCTGCTCAGATATTGCAGTCAATAGATGGCATGTTTAGGCCAATATCAGATGAAGGCAATTACATACTGATAGCCAAGTTTAATAACACTAAACTTCCAACAGGGGGCGAACTTGCACCTCACCTTTCTAAAATCCTTACAATGCATAAAGATTTAGAAGAAAGAGGATACCGTTATGATGATAATCAAGTAAATGCGGCTATTATAACTTCCCTTGGTCCTGAATGGAAGGAAGTTATTTACAAGTTCAGTATACTCCCAATGGCCCAGAAATCTACTCAGAGACTCTGTAACATGCTAACTGAAGAAGCAGAGTTGCTGAACACTGGCCTTAGACCTATGTCAGCAGCATTTAAATCTAACTTGGCCAAGGGCGGTCAGCAGAAAACAAGTACTCCAAAGTACTCACGCCAGAAACCTTTTAAGAAGGATGACACTCGCAAATCTCCTGATGTGCAAAGTGTGAAGTCTGGCGAGACTGATCATCCACCTTATCCAACCCAGCCTAAAGGCGCACACAAGAAAGGATCCAGAGGAAAGAGTTCTGGAGCTGCAAAGTCAACTCCCAAAGACTCAAAAGATGACAAACCTACTTATGTTGGTACCATCCACCTCAGCATTGTTCCTGACAAGAGTCCACTCTACGATATTCGTGAGTTATGGACCCTAGACAGCGGAGCAGCGGCACACATCGCGTACCGGAAGGAATCCTTCAGTGAGCTACACCCGACAGATGTCAAGGAAGTGTTTGGAGTTGGTGATCTACGTTCCAAGGTGGAAGGAAAAGGAAAAGTCTTCGTCAAAGAACTGGACTCCCTTATCTCAAATGTTTTCTACGTTCCAACTGCCAAGAACAACATCCTTAGTGGATATTGCCTGAGAGAAGAATTGAAGGTTGTAATAAACTATGAACTTGTTGACACCAACATTATCAAGGATGGCAAACTTCTTGCTACTGCCATCCCCATCAAAGGTGTCTTTTATTTGCAACCCAAACCTGCCAGCAAAGGTAGTGTAAGTATAAGCGTTCCAAAGGGCGTATGCACAGGTCCAGAGAGAAACCCTGGTGCCACCGCTAGTTCAAAGGTTCCTAAAACCAATGAAACCCCTGAGGTTCCTAATGCTGTTAAAAATGTTAAACATATGTTAACAAACAAATCTTTTCATTCCAGGTGCATTCACAGATGGCATCGTCGCTTGGGGCATGCTTCTTACCCCGTCTTAGCAAAGATGTCTGAATATGTTGATGGTTTCACAATTGATGGGGCTTGCAAGGTTTACCTAGATTGTAAAATTTGTAATTTTGCAAAATCCCGGCACTCCCCGGTCCCAAAAATTGCTGTCCGGCTCTGTACACGCATCTTTGAATTGGTCCATACCGACGTTGTCGGTCCATTTCAGCCTACTGTTGGTAAACGTAAGTATTTCTTAACTGTAGTTGACAGTTACTCACGATTTGGCTATGTTTTTCTTTTAAAACAAAAATCAGAGGCGTTTGAGGCTTTTAAAGGCTTTGCTGCAGAGATACTCACCCAACACGACGTCTGGATCAAGCGGATTCAAAGTGATCGTGGAGGCGAATTTATGTCGCAACAGTTCCAAGGATGGATGGCCAGGAATGGAATCCGCCAGCAGACCTCATCACCCGGGACGCCACAGCAGAATGGTGTGTGCGAACGCAGGAACGGGATTCTGCAGACAATGTTTCGTTGTCTCATTGAGGATGCAAACGTGGACTTTTCATACTGGGGCGAAGCATTAAGGTATGCTAATTACATTGTTAACAGAACATGGAGTAGCGTCATTCAAGACACTCCTTATTACTTGCTCCATGGCAAGAAACCTGACATTCAAAACATTTACATTTTTGGTTGTTATGCCACTGTTAACATTCCAGTTGAACAGAGAAGAAAAGGAGGTCCTGTGTCAGAAAGAATGAGATTCATCGGCTTTGATGAAGTCTCCAAGTACCACAAATTTGCTGACTCTCATCACAGAGTTTACATTTCTAATTCAGCCAAATTTGAGGAAGACACAAATTGGTCCAGTATACATAGTAATGATACTTCAGTTTATTTTCCTAAGGAAAGTGTGCAGAGTCCTGATGCCCAGGGAGCTGTGCCAGATATTCCTGATGTTCCAGATAATGAACAGCCTTCGACAGTTGCCGAGGAAACCTCTGGTGATGAACTTGAAGGCGGAGATGATGATGAAGGATGGACCAGCGTTCCCAGACGTTCCAAGAGAACTACCAAAGGAACTCCTCCAAAGAGATTTGCACAGCAAGTATCTGACTCTCCTTATCTTTTCATGTGTAACAATCTTACACTTCCACCTGATCATTTTCACCAGATCAAACTTTTGCCTGACTCTGAACAAGAAAAATGGCATGAGGCTATGGAACACGAACTGGACTGTTTAAAGAAACTCAATGTGTTCCAGAAGGTGGAGCCTCCTAACAAGAAGAAAGTCATTGGCACACGCTGGGTGTATAAAGTCAAACAAAAACCTAATGAGGAAAAGCTGTACAAAGCTAGACTCGTAGCTCAAGGATTTTCTCAAGTTTATCCCGAAGACTACACAGATACATACTCACCCACAGTCAGAAATGAAAGTGTCAAGATTGCCCTAATCACTGCTGTTGCTTTGGGTTTAGAAGTTTTCCAGTTCGATGTAGAGACTGCCTATTTGAACGCTGATCTGAATGAAGAGATCTACGTCAAGGGTGCTCCTGGATTCCAGAACCGAGAAGGAGAGGTTTGGTCTCTGAGCAAGTCTTTATACGGCCTCAAACAGAGCGCCCTCTGCTGGTACAAATTATTATCCCAAAAGCTAAATTCAATGGGCTTTATTAAGTCCGAATCTGATGGATGCGTGTTCACAAAAGGGCAAGGTAAGACTTATGAAATTGTTCTTGTTTATGTTGATGATATTGTTTATGTAGGTCTCAATGAAAGCACTAGTCAAACTTTTGCTAAGGGCCTTGAGAAACATTTCACCTTGAAAAGCCTAGGGCATATCAATGATTATCTAGGTGTTCAGTTTGAGAAAACTGAGAAGGGGTTCTCTCTTTCACAAGAAAGTAAGGTTGACCAGCTTTTGCAAAATTGTAACATGTCTGATGCGCATACTTGTCGTTCTCCTATGCAAACTGACTTTTACAGGTTAACCCGAGAAGAGTATCCTGATTTTGAGAACAAAACATTGTACCGGTCAGTGATTGGATCGCTATTGTACATCAGCAGCTGGACGAGACCTGACATTTCACTGAGTGTGAATCTACTGTCCAGATACGTTGGAAAGGCTACCACGTTTCATTGGTCTTGCATAAAGAAGCTGCTCAAATACATGAAGCTCACGAAAGGCAAGAAGCTGTACCTTGAGCCAGATCATGTTGGGTACCCTGAAGTGATTTGTTATGCTGATGCTGACTGGGCAAGTGACACAGAAACACGAAAAAGTACTTCTGGTTATATCATGTTTTTAAATGGTTGTCCTTTCTTTTGGAAAGTTAGGCAGCAGAAGTTTATTTCTTGCTCTTCAACTGAATCTGAATATGCATGTGTTTCTGATTGCTGTAATGCATTAATGTCTCTTTTTCCTCTCATTGATAGTATTTGGAAAGGTCCTATGACACCAATTGTTATTATGGAGGATAATATTTCAGTTGCATTCATTGCTGAAGCTGAATTTGTTGGAGCTCGTTCACGGCACATTCACATTCGGTATCAAAATATCCGAGAGAAGGTGAAAGATGGTTTCGTGAAATTTCAGTATGTGGCTACTACTGAGCAGATCGCTGACTTGCTGAATAAGCCATTGCCAGCTGATGTCTTGATGTCCTGATGTCCCTCTTGTCTCTGATGACTGACAAAGAAGGGGTGTCGCGCTGGAAATTGCCAGCCCCCAACGACATTGAGAAACATCCAGTAGTTAGAGAGTTAATTCTGTCTAGTAAGGTAGCTCCTCCTGTGTGATGTAACCTGTTTGCTCACATCCTGTCTCTTCTTGAAGAAGAAGGGCTGTCCTTAGTTAGGAGACATCTTTTCTCCGTACATCCCTAGCTAGAGGATGTGCTTTTTATGTCTCTTCAGACTTTTATTGTTTTTATACTTTTATAATAAAAACTAATTGTTCATTCGAACATGCTTTGTCTGTACTTCAATATCCATCACCTCCGGAAGCTCCCGGCTCACTCCTCACGGGCTGAGCGCCTTGTCTAAGGTAAGGGGGTCACTCCATCCCAACATGGAGATATTCTGGTCCAATGCCATGAAGGGCTTTAAAGGTCATAACCAACACTTTGAATTGTGACCGGAAATTGATCGGCAGCCAATGCAGACTGCGGAGTGATCACAAGTCTCTGCTACCTAAAACTGGCCTTTTCTGTTTACAAATATTTCTCGATAAATGCAGACAAGAACATTAAAGGGTATGATTAAGGGGCTGGAGGCTAAAATATATGAAGCATGATTGCAGGAATTACAACAACACACGAGCACACAACTCATACAAACTTAAAGTAAACTGCTCCAAACTCAACTGCAGAAAATACGACTTTAGTAACCAAGTAGTTGATGCATGGAACTCATTACCTGTCTCTAACAGGTATCATCACCTAAACCCCCAAACTTTACCCTTAGACTATCCACTGTTGACCTCTCCTGATTCCTAAGAGGTCAGTGAGGGGCGTGCATAAGTGCACCAGCATGCCTTCCGTCCCCTGTCCTAATGTTTCTCTCTTACTAGTATCATGTATATAAACATTGTTATATCTTTGTATATTACCAATACATATGTGACAAAACAAACAAACAAATAATAGAATAGAATAGAATAGAATTCTTTATTGGCCAAGTGTGATTGCACACACAAGGAATTTGTCTTTGGTGCATATGCTCCCAGTGAAAGAAAAAGATACATTTGTCAAGAATCATGAGTAGTAGTAGTAGTAATAGTAGTAGTAGTAGTAGTAATTTATTGTTATTTTTATGGTTATTGTCATTGTCATTGACATTGTCGTCATCATCATCATCATCATTATTGCACTGTTACAATACCTAAGGCACTGCCACAGAGGGCAATCATTTGTCTAAAATGGTACAGGGGTTTGGGCTAGAAGACCTCTAAGGTCCCTTCCAACCCTGCTATTCTGATATTCTTTAGTCATTCCCAAAAATCTCAAATCTGAACCTAATCTTCTTTAACTAATCTGCTTTGTAGGTTAGATATAGCATAATCTCTATTTATTTATAAATAGCACATAGTTAGCACATAAATGTCCTTCTTGCATCAGTGAGGGAACATGAGAAATAATAGACTTATATACTGCTTCTTAGTGCTTTTACAGCTATCTCTAGGTGGTTTACTGAGTTAGCAAATGTCCTCATTTTACCCACCTGGGAAGAATGAAAGGCTGAGTCAACCTTGAGCCTGTAAGATTTGAATTGTCGAACTGCAGCTAGCAGTCAGCTGAAATAGCCCAACTACACTCTAACCACTGTGCCACCTCTTTCTTTTCCAGTGACTTGAATACTTTATGATTGCAAGGTAGAATATAAATGTCAACAAAAATGTGCTACCATGGTATTATTTATAAAGGAATAGTCATTGAATACAATGCTTTTTCCTGTAATTTGTGGTAGGATCACATTCATTAAATTCAAAGCCTGAACAAAACAAGAGAAAGTGACCATGGATTAAATGCAATCACAAACATAACCAGAGATAATTATAGATTTATTTTCAATTGCAATAGCTGTATTATTATCGTACAGTGTAATACATCATCAGATATTTTCTTCATGATAGTGATTTAATGCTTCTAAATTATAGTCTGCACACCAGAATTTAAGATTTCAGTTAGACATTAAAATGGCAATTGTAGAAACATTGTGATATATGTCAGGTTTATAAATTCTCTATTACAAGTTAAAACAGCACAGTGGCACAGCTTTTCTAAAGCTTTCATCCACCCACTCCCTTCTATCTGGAAGTGAATAGCCCATGCTGCTTCCATTACATTTGTATATTAATAACAGGATCACAGAATTTTAAATACATTATAATATTCAAAATGATTCCAGCTGGATGCTAGGTTATTAACTATTATAAAACACAACAGGGAGTTTTTAAAAAATTCAAGAGAGGGAAGGTTAGATGTCTTTAGTTATTAACAAAGATCCTGACTACTGTAGGAGGGGAGCGGCATGATATATATGGAGCTGACCTATATGCTGAATTTTATCACTTTCCACCAAATGTGTGTGTGAAACAATTCAATGAAAGAAAGATGGATGGGGGAAGCACAGATACAAAAGAATACCAATGTCTTGGCATTTATTTTAAAATTCAAAGTGCTCACAAATCCTACTTTACTGTATGTTTGCAGAAGTTTAATTGAGTTCTTAGAAAATAATAATAAAAAACACATTCAATTTAGAAACATTATCCAGTTTAGAAAAACATAAGAAAGTTGTTGTGTGGTCAAATTTTAATAAAAACGGGCATATGGCCTAGGGTTTCAAATTGACCTTCATGTTTGCTGTTAAATTTTTTTAGTAGATAATGTTTCTGTTTTTAGTATTAATGGACCAGAAAAATAAATAGATGTTGTAATGATTACATCAAGAACAACTTAGTGACTAAGAGACATTATGATTCAACACACAGAGAGAGGGGGGTAGGGGGGAGGGAGAAGGGAAGGAGGGAGAGAGATAGTGTGTGTTTATTAATTAATTATATAATGTATGTTTATTTAAAATAAAAAGAGCATGTCTTGTTAGTTGAAAACCTTAAAAACAGTTCTTCCCCAGTATTTCATTACCTATGTGGTAAAAGGGAGACAAAACAGAAAACAATTTCCATTGACCCTGATTTACTTTTTGAAAATAACTATAAAGCTTTGTTCTATGTTAGGATGAAGGACAAATAAGAATAACATAAATAAGAATAACCCTAACAGTGTCCTACTTCTGTACATCAATGTAACTACTGAGCATGACCAAAGTAGCTGCCTTATACTGATGCTCAGTATTGTTAAATCTGAAGGAGATGATTACGCATATTGAAGTCCTGTCTTCTCATCCACAATATAGCCATATTTATCTGGAAACGTGATCTGGAAATGCAATAGTATTTGACTGGATGTACTTTCAGGGTGGCTGAATTAGGGTTCTAATAATGTCCAGATGAAATCAACCAAATTACCATATCAAGCTTACTAGGAATATTGTCATTTGGATACAGAACTTCACTATACATTATAATTACCCTCTACACATCTAACAACATTTTGAATATGTATATCCAAAAAGTTAGTATACATGTGCATGTTTGTGTTCAGTGAGTTAAAATGTGGTTTTCATTTTTTGAGGCTGTTCAGTTCATTTTTGAAAAGGTCTGAATTTTGTTTTGATGTTTGATTAATTCTCTGTCCCTTTTTTACAGCTAATATTTATATTGCATATCATGAGCCAAGATAGCACAGTGGATAGAGTGCAGTACTTCAGGCCACTAAAGCTGACTGCTAGATCTGCAGGTCAGTGGTTCAGATCTCATCACTGGCTCAAGGTTGACTCAGCCTTCCATCCTTCCAAGGTGGGTAAAATGAGGACCTGGATTGTGGGGGCAATATGCTGGCTCTGTTAAAAAAGTGCTATTGCTAACATGTTGTAAGCCGCCCTTAGACTAAAGAGAAGGGCGGCATTTTAAAAAATTGAATAAATAAATAAATAAAAATATCAACATTGCTGCAAAATCAAAATTGTTTTGTGCTGATCATATCAGTTTTTACATATACCTCCATGAACACATTGCCAATGTAGTCAATCCAATTCCATTTCATGTCAGCAGAATGCAGAAGACAACATGTGGTCTTCCTAAGACAGAAAAACTGAGATAGCCAAGCAAATTATACAGCAACAAGAAACAGCTTTTGATAGATGTTTTTTGTACCATGACTATACAAAAAAACCTCCCAAACACTCATAGAGGGCAGTTGATGCAAACAGAGAGGGAGAGAAGGAGAATGGAACTCCATTCAAACTTGATGAGTACCAGGGGGATGGAAGGGAAGGCATTGCTTCTGATGCAATTGAAGAAGAGAAAGGGAATGGAACTCCGTTCAAACTTGAGTGGTGGAGAATGGAACTCCATTCAAAACTTGATGGGAGGGGATTGGAAGGGAAGGCATTGCTTGCTCCTCTGATTGGCTGGCAGCAAAGTGTCCCATGCACCCAAAAGCCCGGAGAAAGGCCTGTGACTAAGTGGCTGTGATGGGAGGGGCTGTGCTGGAAGGGCTGGGCCAAACAGCTAGAGCAAAGGAGAAAAGGCAGTGCCCAATAGTCAGAGGCTAAAGCTTGGAGACCAAACAGGCATGGCCAACAGGAGGAGGCGAAAAGTCCTAGACTCTTTCCTAGGTGTGTTAATTAATAGCTAAGGACAGAAAAATATTCACTAAATGTTATATAGGCATAGTGTTTCTCTCACTCGTTAGGACTAAACATTTGTTTTTAATTCTCTTAAAAAATAGTAAATAGTTGTGGCTCAATTTCAGCACAATGGTTTCTCAATAAAATATAAAATGACAAGCCCTTACTCATAGCATCATATATTTGGCATGCAGGTTATACCAGTCATTTAGTGTATTGGATCTACATCATTAGCTGACAAGCATTTATCTTTAAAAAATATACAATTTTATTGAACCTTTTAAAAACAAAGGTAAAAAAATGCTAACCACTATAGAATAAAAAAGAAAAAAGAAAAAGAGAGAAATCAAAGACAGCTAAAAATGCAAAAAATAAAAAAGTAAAACAGAAAAGAAAAAGATACAACATGCCAAACTTTACACCAATTAGAAGTATAAATATAAATTTGCCTTTCACTAAAGCTACATCAATTTCAACCTGTATAACTTAATGAGAGAACTCATAAAAAATGAATATAGCCATAAACTATTTTATTGTATACTGCATTTTTCTTGCAAAAGAGAAAGAAGACACTTTCAAATAAAAAACTGAATAAAATTATTTTAAAAAATCTACAAAAATGTACTACAACTGGAAGCAATCAATCTTGCATGAAATAAAGGTTGACTTTTGTTGTGAGATGATGATCAGTAAGCAGAAAATCATATTCTAGACATATGATGCAAGGCTAGAAAAAATGACTATGCTTGGCAAAGTTGAAAAAAAATTCATTTTCTCCTACATTGTTACCATGATATCTTCCCATCTCAGCCCAAGAGTGAGACAGACTTAACTTACTTTACAGTCCTGCTGTTAAAGTACAATTCCATCCTTTGTTATTATACTATTCAAGCAGAGCCTGAAGAAATAGTATACAATCTGTTAGACTTTGTCATCCATTACATTTGAGAGAAGTCAAGTGACTATGGCAATTTTATGCCACTATAGTTTTCTGCCAACTCACATAAGTGGATGCCACTTCAAGTCAGAGGTTATGAAACTGATAAATTAACATATTCTATAGATGGAAGTAAGGAGAAAACTGATTTCTAGATTTTTTGTCTTCTTCTTCTAGAAAGGAACAGGTAGTGATTGAAGTTCTCATAACAAATATTAGAGTCATTAAAGGAATTTCTAATAGTTCTACTCACCTGACCTGTGTTTTATAGACCAGTGATTTTCAACCTTTTTTGAGCCGCGGCACATTTTTTACATTTACGAAACCCTGGGGCACATTGAGTGGGGCAGGGGGGGGCGCTAAAAAAAGTTTGGACAAAAAATTTCTCTTCCTCCCTTTTGCTCTATTTCTCTCTCCCTCTTTCTCTCCCTTCCTTCCTCTTTCTTTCTCTCTCTCCATCCCTCTTTCTTTCTTTTCCTTCCTCTCTTTTTTGCTCTCTTTCTCTCTCCCTCCTTCCCTCCTTCCCTCTATGTCTTTCTCTCTCTCTCTCCTTCCCTCCCTCTCTTTCTCTCTCTCTCTTGCTTTCTCTCTCTCTTGCTTTCTTTCTCTCTCTCTCTCTCTCTCTCTCTCTTGCTTTCTTTCTCTCTCTGAGCTTCACGGCACACCTGACCATGTCTCACGGCACACTAGTGTGCCACGGCACACTGGTTGAAAAACACTGTTATAGACAATCAGGAATAATAAATAGTTTGAACAGATTCCTAAAATCTATTTAATTGAATCTGATTGAATAATAATAACAGAATCTGTAACCTTATTTTTGAAAAGTAAAATAAAACTCAAAGTGAAGCCTTCCAAATATAAGACTTGCATTGGAACTTTGGAGAATTGTGTAGTCTTAAAAACAAAAAAATAACATTTGGCAGTTGGCAACACAAATAACATGCAAATTACTGCTAAGAATTCAATTCTTTGTAAAAAAAAAAATGTTCCAATAAATGCCAGAACACATCTGCTCTCTTTAAAAATTAACGATGCCATTTAAATGATATTTATATTTTAGTTCAAAAATGTTTAATTATTAGAGAGTTATCTTTGCAGGTTCCAAGAAAGGATTAAAAGTACTGCAGTGCTTATATGCTTCAAATTTCAGTCTTGCACACATTTTAAATTTTAAGAGGATTATATTTCTAATTATTTGGGTGATAGGAGCATTATATCTTTCATTGCTAAAATGAGAAGTCCCTGAACTTAATGTCAAAATGGATTCTACTCAATCTTCCTATAAAGAGTTTTTCCTTTTAAATAGATAATACAGACATTTATGTAGTTGCAACAGTTTTAAATCTGATTCAAAGTACTGCTAGAAAATGTCATGCATATAAGAAGTCCTAATGGAATGTAACCAGCATTTTGTCTAGTAAATTCCATCACACTATGTAATATGTAAAGTTATTTTCTTATGTCTCTTTGCATTCCCAGGTAGGATGCATGCATGATGGATTTAGTTTAAGGCAGCTGACCTCTTTAGTATGTAACTATTTATAGCAATATAGCACTACTTTTTTCCTGTTTTCCAAAAGAAATGGAAGATAAGCTTTCACTGCTTGTGCTTCATTCCTGATTCAATTTTCAAATAATTGTCACATTTTATCATTTCATTGATGAATTGCCTTCTTGAGCAAAACAAATAAGCATCACTTCACATCCCCACATGTAAAAGAAATTTCTCTCTCTCTCTCGTTTTCTCTCTCTTTCTCTCCACCCACCCACGCACACACACACACACACACCACATGGGGTGAAGAGAATGCAAAATCTACTTTTCAGAACTGTGTGAACAGAAATATATATATATAGTGGTACCTCTACTTATGAACTTAATTTGTTCTGTGACCAAGTTCTTAAGTAGAAATGTTTGAAAGAAGAAGCCATTTTTCCCATAGGAATCAATGTAAAAGCAAATGAGGCATGCGATTGGGGAAACCACAGGGAGGGTAGAGACCCTGTTTCTTCTTAGGAGATTCCTAGAGAGGTCCCACGGAGGCTTCTCCCTGCCTTTTCCAGTTACAGTTTCAGAGGCTCGGGTTTGTAAGTGGAAAATGGTTCTTGAGAAGAGGCAAAAAAATCTTGAACACCGGGTTCTTATCTAGAAAAGTTTGTAAGTAGAGGTGTTTTTAGGTAAAAGTACCACTGTATATTGTAGACCTGCATGCGTTCCTTATGATGTGCAAATGCACCTAGAAAATGGACATATTAGAAAAAGTGATACGTATGTATCTGTGTGTAAGAAAAAGAATTGAGAGAATGTGAATGAAGATGTGCAATGAATTTTATTATGAATGTTCTGAAATAAGTTCTTTCAAATTAAAACAAATTTGAAACAGTATCTTAACGTATATTTAGCACAACCATTGTAGATGCAATTGCTGAGGACATACAATGACAGATCATTTGTTCTTTCAAAAATAAGTGAATGTTATATTCTTGTTTACTATTAGGTATTTTGGATATAGTAGACCATGCAAATAACCATAAATATAGAAGATTGAGCCTGCTCTTCATTTAGAGTATTTACAGTATATTTGGATGCATGTGTGCTTGCCCCTGCATGCAAATATGTGTGCATAATGAGGACCAATGAATTATAATGTTTAATCATTACCTAATATCAAATATACTGTAGCTCTTAGGACCAAACGAAAATGATCAGTTCTGGGATATAGATGTCAGTATTGCCCAGAAGGTAATGCACCACTTTTTTTTTCTCAGCCTATAGTAATGGTATGAATGCGAAACTTTAGATATACACTATTTGAATAGCCTGGAGTGCATGTGTAAATTTTGCGTTTCTTCAGACAGATAGCGTAGCTGCAGCAGTGTTTCGAAATGGGATCTGTAAGTGATGTACATTACAAGCAGAGTGTCACCATTGAATTTCTCACTGCGGAGAAAGAAACTGTTGGGAACATTCACAAACATTTCTGCACAGTTTATGGAGAATCTGCAGTTGGCAGAAATACCGTTAGTCGCTGGGCACAGAGGGTGATGCCATTAGAAGACAGTTTGGCACAGCTGCAAGATTTGCAGCATTAGGGGCGGCCAGCCATGGCTGTCACACCTGACAAGACGCACCTGATGTTTGGGCCATTAAAGACCTTTTGAGGATGACAGGTAGTGAGTTCCATGCATCATAGAGGTGATTCGCACAGTGCAGAAATGGCTTCATGACCAGAACAAGGAGTGATACTGACAAGGCATACATGCCCTTGTGTCTTGCGCTGGGGCCGGGAAACGCAGCCCCTTGGTGCAGCCGCCATCTTGGATGCCAGAGATCTTGTGATTTCTCACGAGATCTTGGCCGTCACCTGCTGATGATGCTGCCAGGGCGGGGCAGGCTAGCCCTTTATAAGGGGCTGTGACTGCCCAGGGCCTTCCTTTTCACCCCGGCATGAAGACTTTGCCTTGTGATGCGCCCTAGGATGCCTCACCATGCCAGTGGAAAGCAGCCTTCAGGCTTTTGGGATTCCATTGTTGTGGTCTTTGGAGGCTGTGTCTGAGTGATTGGAGAGAGGTTGCATCTGGGTCTCGCCCCACCCAATTGCCTGTTTGGGATTGGACGGTGAGACCTCCCACGTGCGTGGATTGGCTTGGATATAGATGAGGATGTGGTCCCCATCACCTGGATCAGCAAGGAGTTACGCACATAGTTGCCCAAGAATGTTTATCGACATCATTTCCACCCCAAAAAATCTTAGTTGACCTCTGCAGGTCCCAGTTTTGTTTTTTAATTAAATAAAGTTATATTTATTTAATAAAAGTGACCCAATTAAAATCCAGCTCTGTGTCTGCTTTTTCACTCCGCTTCTGGCGCAATTATCTGTGGTGTCAAATAGTTTTATATCATCAGCAAATATTTTTTAATACTTTAATACTTAATATAGGATACAGTACATACTGTATACACAAGATGCTTATGTAGAAAATATATTCATCTTTAAAGAAACAGTTTTAGGTTATTACCCTCTTCAAAGAAAGTTAACATCTCAGCTGTTTGGATTTCACACTTCAAATTTATTTTAAGATGCTTCCAGCTTATTGTTTTCATAGTAAGAACATATTGTTTCACATTTCCACCTCCTTAGCAATAAATAACTTTTCAGAACAGTTGATTAAGCTTAAACAGTTGCTTAATTTTCTAGCAAAGGAAAAGTGAAGCTATTTTAAGGGTTTTGTATGTATAAATATATATTACAAAATGTTTGCTTGAAGGGAACTAAGCATTTATTGCCAAAAACAACAGAAACACAGGTGGTATTCAGCCGGTTCTATCCAGTTCAGGCGGACTGGTAGTGCTGACTGTAGGTGGAGTGGGCCCACACACCTTCCTGGATGTAATCACATCCCATTTATCCACATTTTCTAGACTGTGCATTTGCCGAGAAGGCTATGCACATATGTGGAGGTGGTGCAAGCAAGCGTAGTGAGCGTAGCAAGCATGTGTGCTCATATTTGCAAACCAGTAGGGAAGGTAGTTGAATACCACTCCTGAAAAGAAGGGATAACAAACTGATCAGTCTGAAGGAAGTAGTAGCATTGTACACATAGTTAGTGTCATATCATTACATTTTTGTCTCTATTCTAGTATAAACTCATAATATAAACTTAGCCTAATAATTAATTGGCACATGTCAATATACAGTACACGAATTGTTACTGAGAAACAAGTAACTAAAGCTATACATAAGTAATTTATGTAAAAAAAGTGTTTAACTACTAAATATTTTTTTAAACCAAGTCAAACAACTTAAAAATAACAGGCGATTCCTTGTATTTAATGTACATGCAGTTAGAATATTCAGAGACAAAAACCAGGTCACTTTTTATGATATATTTTAGTCCTAAAGACATTATGTGTAGAAAAGTCTTCATTCATCACAATTCTTGCAATTTAATATATTCTAATATATAGATATTTTTCTTTTTCAATGTATTTTAATAAAACAATACAGCTATATTTAATGCTATTTATACTTTTCATTTCTTTATTTCTATTCTTTTAAAACTTATGTGTAAACATAAAAATCAGGTATGGTGAGAAGTAATTAAGTTGTCAGCTCTGTTCAGTAATTGGGGCAAGTATCCCCACAGGAAAAGTTGGTATCTCTTTATAATAGTCAGCTATTGCATTATTAATTTGCTCTGTATTTTTTTTAAAAAAAGTTCTTCCTTTTATTATTACTGTCAGCTTGTAGAACATCTTCTCTGTTTTGACTGGTGAGCTAACATCACACACTCTATAATAATGTTTCAATGCAATGGACTTAGTTTACACTATTTAGCCTGTCAGATTCTCTTTTATGTACAACCCTGCCTTGTCTACATTTGCTGCTGTGCTTTGAAGGACCTGCTTTAAAGCCTGACAGCCTATTTAAATAAACATTCCTGGATCAATGTCAGAGTGAAAAGTGTTACAGCAAACCTTTTAAAACAATCAGTTCTTCTTAACCATGAGGTCAGATATTATCAGCATAATGCTAAAAGTACTCCCAAGAAACTCTCATTATTTCAATGACTTAATTTAAGTTAGATATTCATCAATGGCTGTAAGGTTACATTATAAACATGAAATGGAGCAATATATTGAATATAAGGTTTTCTGTAAAGGAGAAAAAAAGATAACCTCTATGAATGAACAACCATTCTTTCTTTATTTTATTTTATTTATTTGTTTTGTCCAATACACAATAATACACAATGAGGGTTATAGAGGATATAATCAGGTAGAATGTATTAAAGGGGGAATAGAGGAGAAAATAAAGGAGTGAAATATAACTAGGAGAGAATAGCAGAAAAAGATATAGGTATAGGAGAGAAGATATAGGAGATATAGGAGAGACAATAGGACAGGAGACAGTAGGCTTGTCCTGTCTTGTGTATTCTTGAGGATGTGGAACCAATGATACATTTACTAAAAACCAAGGGAGAATTGGAGGGAAATTTTACACACATTTTAGTTTTGTTTACTGCAGTAATTGCTATAGGAGTGTAAATCCTATTTGAAGCAAGTTCCAATTTGACTTACCTTTACAAATATATGTGTCCCAGGATAATGTTGCAGGATCCAAACTGGATTGGTCATTGGGACTAGAGAATTAGTCTTTTGAGCTTTTGGACTTGTGCTGGAGCCCACCCTCAGGAAACTTCTCTCCACTGATAACCTTACTTTTGTTCATAAATTCCAAGTTACTAATATATATGATGATAAAATACTGATATACAATTAAATTATTGGCATACTAAAAAATGGAAAAGATTTAATTTCTAGCAGGTATTTATTTGATTGTTTGTTTGTTTATTACATTTATTTAGCTGCTGATTTTCTAACCAACTCTGGGCTACTCCCAATTATAAATACCCAGTTATCTATCCAATGTGGGCATTTATGAACAAGACCCTCTACAGAGTGAGCCAGTTTTCCTCAAAGCATTCATGATCCAGCCTTCAATTTTACAGTTTCAGATAGCTATGTTCAAACAACTGTGGCAAAGATGCAGTTTCTGGTTACCGTGAAGGCAATCTTGATGTTCCTGAACAGAGATAAATATTTTTCAAGCAGAAAAGAGTATTTTGCAACTAATGAATTATTCCAGAATCTATAAAAGAACTGAGACATGGAACTTCTTCATAGATATTATCTGGAAAGCTTTAAAAGTAGAAATGAGAATGTAGCATTATCACTGAAATTACTGAATTCCTGAACCTTAAAGCACAAAATAAAGAATTATCAGTGCTACTCAAAATTCTTATCAGAGTTTTCAATGCCAATAAAGATTATATAGCTAAGATCACATATAGAAATATTTTTTAAAACCCCAAAAGATAAATAAGAAACTGTGTCATTTTAGCAATATTCATAATAAGACATGTGTAAAAATAAGCACGATTACATCATGACGATATGACAGCAATGATACAATTATGTAACAATAGCATGGCATTTAATTTACCTTTGTCATCCATGTGGTGCTTTTATGATGCCTTTCACCCACAGTAGATGCAGCGTCATTTTCAAAGATAATTCAGTAATTATAAATTATCAACTAAGTTATTTATTAGACATATGGGTGATCTTATTCTAACAGCTGTTAATAGTAATGTATTACAGATGGGATTCTACATATTCAGCAGTGAATAGAAATATGATACTACAACATTACTGCAGAATGACAATGTGCTCTTTAAAACAGACAAAACTCTTGCATAGACAAAAGCTTACTTATTGTTCTAAATAGCCAACTTCAAAGCAGGTTATTTTCCATCCCACAAAGACAGAAGTGGCCAGTTCAAAGGGGAAAATGTTTTTAGCTAGTATTTTAAGTAAAGATGCATAATTTACTCTTCACTCTCACCAGGACAGCTTTATGACACAACAAATGCTAATCTTAATGGTTTACAGGTAGACCTTGAATTACAACACAAATTGGGACTGCATTGCTAAAGCGATGTAGTTATAAAGCATGTTATCACGTGATTGCTTAACTTAGCAACAGCAATCCATGTAGTCCCAATTGTCGTAACCCAAGATATGTGGGTTCTTATGCTGTTCTGTTCGTAAAAAGTCACACTTATACTGTTTGGGTCGTATACGACCTGGACCAAAAAAGGTTTATGTTAGGTACTTAAATTTGATCTTTTTGAAAACTTTTTTCACTGGGATACTAATTTGAACTTTTCTGAAAACAATGAAAGTAAAATTAAGATGAAAAAAAAATTAATACTTATATTTTTATTTTGCGAATTTTTTTTAATTTATAGTTTAGTATTTTAGGGTTTTTTTTCATTGACCACAGGGGCACTGCAATAGTGGTAATTTGGAAGTGACCAGAAAAGGACGGATGTTAAATCTCTAATTCAGCAATCTTGCTGAACCTCAACTGAATGAATGTTCATAATTCATACATTCGACTTCCTCTAGTAGACTATAGTTCCACCCTCACTTCTAATAATAGTAGTAGTAGTAATAATAATAACAACAACAACAACAGTAGTAGTAGTACTACTACTAGTAGTAGTAGTAGTAGTAGTGAGGGTGTTTTTCAAAATACCCAGGTGCAGCTGCTTGTCAGTCTCTGATTAAAGCAAATGGGATGACCTTATCTGTATTCACATAGGCCAAAGAAAAGAATGACTGGAAACCTGGAGGATTTGAAAAATGGGATTAGAGAGAAAAACCTGTATAATTGCTTTAGATATTGGCTACCATAGCTCTGTTATGCCCCAGGTGATCAAGGCAAGGCAGAGGTGTCAAACACAATCCCATTGCAGGATGCATCAAGAGTTTGTCCTTGGGGGCCCATGGTGGTCATTTTGGCTAACTGGGTGGGTATGGCTGGGCCCAGGAGAGCAGAGGTTGGTCAATTTGGCAGTCTATCATGGGGCAGATCCATTCTGCAGGCTGTGTGTTTGACATGTCTGTTTTAGAGAGTGCTTTATTTCTCTTAACAAATATTTTAGCCCAGGGGTAGGCAAAGTTGGCTCTTCTGTGCCATGTGAACCTCCATGTGGACAAGGTCAGAATTCCTGACCTAGCATGATAGGTTTAGGAATTCTGGGAGTTGAAGTCCACATCTCATAGAAGAGCCAACTTTGCCTACCCCTGTTCTAGCCAATGGCAGGTAAGACTCCATCCCCTTGATACCCTAAAAGCAGCCACCCTTAGTCTCTCAAACATAGCCTTAGTTTCCCAAACATAGCTCTTGTGGTACAAAGAAAGCATGCTCTACAGAGTAGGAGCATGGCCACATGCAAGGTCAGGATTCCAAATCCAATCCACGAGCCAGAATCCAGGCACAAGACAAGGGCAGTACTCAGGACAAGAAACAGGTCACAGATAAGAAGCAGTAACAAAGGCACATTGAAGCAAAGGCCAAAACTTAGGCCATAAGGGCTAGGTCCAAAATAAAATGCAAAGAGCACTCTCCCAAGCAAAGCAAGGCAAACAACAACATACATGAGTCAAAGCAAACAATTATTCCTGGCAAAGATTAACTCCACACAGCTTCCTCTTAAGTTACTCCCTTCCAGGTGTTCCTTGTAAAGAACATGACCTCCTCTGGAGTAGCCCTGAAGTGTTTCTCTGGTATTGCCTAAGATCCAGTCTGCTTGCTCTTGGATCAGTGGAACAGACAGTTATTCCTCATCATAAATAAGATGCCTATCAGCACCACAGCTGGTCAGCAAACAGGCAGTTCTGTGTGGTCAACCAATTTTCCCAATGCCTAAAGGGCCTGGAACAGCATTGTCCTCAGCCCCTGACATGCCTTCCCCATGGGACATCCCAGTTCCAACTCCTCTGAACCAGGCTCTGAGGGGCCATGACAATCTCCAATAAAAATAGTGCCTGAGTTGTCTTGAAGGACAGCAGCATCATACATATTAATTATTTAAACTATTACTAATAGATCATGCATTTGTATATCTAGAATATTCCAACTGGCAAAATAGTTAAACTGGTAATACTACAGAGAAAGTAGTATAATTGAGTAACATAGAAAATAAACCCTTACCTTGCTGGAAAAACAATCGATCTGTGTTATCATATATTACTATACAGTGGTACCTCTACTTAAGAACTTAATTCATTCCGTGACCAGGTTCTTAAGTAGAAAAGTTTGTAAGTAGAAGCAATTTTTTCCATAGGAATCAATGTAAAAGCAAATAATACGTGCAAACCCATTAGGAAAGAAATAAAAGTTCAGAATTTAGGTGGGAGGAGGAGGAGGAAGAGGAGGAGGACAGTCACTGCTGAAGAAAGAAGGTGAAGTTAGGGAATCAAAAAAATCCAAAACTTTAAGGCTTAAAAAAAGAAAGAGGGACTTGGAGGCAGCGCCCAGAGAAGGAAAATGTTCCGTTTGCTCTGGGCTACCAAAGCCTCCTTAAGTGCCTCCCAAAGGCTGCTCTGGCAGCCCAGAAAAGCCCAAGATGGCCGGGATTAAAAAGAGAATGGCAGGAAACTGGTTTAGCCTTCATGCCACTCTCAAATTTCCTGGGAAATTTTTCCGGGCTCAGGTTCTTAAGTAGAAAATGGTTCTTAAGAGGCAAAAAAAATCTTGAAAACCCGGTTCTTATCTAGAAAAGTTCTTAAGTAGAGGTGTTCTTAGGTAGAGGTATCACTGTATATTGCTTTACACACACACACACACACACACACACACACACACACACACACACACACACCCTATTTAGGTTAAGAAACCTATCCTCAGCAGAAAAGGATAATAAAGTCAAAAACTAGAAACACTTTGAGTTTCTAAAACAAACAATTCTGTTAATGAAGAAAACTAGCAATTGCTCCAATAATTCTCACAAATGAGATTGGAAAATGGCATTTGAGAATAGGAAAATAAAATCCAGAGTTAAATTTTCAGAATCAAGTCTATCTCATTACATTTTCATTAATATTCCTCAATTGGCTTTTATTTCTCGCCTAACAATGAAGTGAATCTTAAAGAAAACTTAACTGCTGTTCTCCCACAATTGTCATTTTCAAAATTTGTCATACAAATAAGATATTCCTAAAAATATCCTTTAGAGAAAAGTTCTGGATTTCTACCTGTATAAACTCTGAAAACACCGTGACGATTGAGAATAATATGCTACCGCAAATGCAAACTGAACAGATGCACGAAACATTCCACTCTGCTTCTTTTTAAAGAATGCACCACAAATTGCTGCTTTAAAAACCTGGAAGGCAATCAGTGCCTTCTGAAAGAAAATGGAACTAGAGTTGATCTGGATAGTCAAATTTATTATAGCATGCAGAGAATGTACAATAAAATGTGATTAGAACAAGTAAGCCAATTGGTCCCTTGAAATAGTGCGGTTTGGAAAAGGGGAATCAATATCACTGAAAGCAAAATTGGAGGGTTGTCAAATCAAGTTAATTCTTATTTTCTGAATGAGTGGAGAAGGCTCACCATATGCACTTGGCAATAACCAAATTAGCTTATTTTCAGTTCAGTTGCCGAGTAGCTCCTCAATGCTAGTTAAATACTGTCATTCTCAAAATAAGAATTTTGGAAAATACCTAAGCCTGCTAATAGATTGCTAAACAGGAAACAAATTTACCTTCATTTATTTTCAAGGATAACCCCCCCCCCCACACACACACATTCATATTTTTCCTAGTAAACAAAAAAATAAAATTATGAAATTGTTGGAATCATAATGAGTTCATACTTTTCCACTTCATAGTGAAGAATACCACAATGTTATTCTCAATTATAGGATTATCATCAATTTATTTATTTATTTGTTGTTGTTAAATATGTGTCAATAACGTTTATAGAGAAGCAAGTCAGATGATGGTTACTAAATGCTGACAGACTCTACTAAATTGTTAACTGCTATTGTTGACTTCTTTTTTAGTGATTTATATGAGGATTAGTCCACATATTTTCATATCATCACTGAACATTTCCTGGTTAATCCTACCCAATTGTTCTGCGTTTGACATTGATTACTAGTGTTTGTTTTCAGTAGTGCTAGTACCTTACTAGTTTTAGTAGAATAGTGTTAATGTATGAGCAGAGTGATCCTTATTTACCAAGCTTGTGCACATCCAGAAATGTTTAGATTGAAATTAGTTGTGAATAACAACTCAGCCACACACAGATATACTAACTTTAATTAAAGTTTACTTAGAGAAATAACATATTTAGATAAACAGTCTAAAGTCATACATATATTTATTAACTGTTTTTGATTTAAATGTTGTTCATAAAATCATACATCATAATGTACTCCCTGTCAGTGACTACTTCACCTTTAACAACAACAACAACACAAGACCAGGTAATAGATACAAACTGAATGTAAATCGCTCTACAATTGTCTGCAGAAAATACGATTTCAGCAATAGAAACTCATTACCTGACTCTGTTGTTGCCTCCCCCAACCTCAAAATCTTCAACCTTACATTATCAACAATTGACCTCTCCCCTTTTCTAAGAGGTCTGTAAGGGGCATGCATAAGTGCACTTTTGTGCGTAATGTCCCTGTCCTATTGTCTTATTATGCTTTCTATTACTATGTTCTACTTATGTTATGTTATGTTATGTTATGATGTTAATATGCACTATAATCCTATACTTGTTTGACAAATAAATAAATAAATAAATAAATATAATAAGTCAGAATAACACTCCAAATATTAAATACATAGTCTTTCTTACCAGTTACCTTTGTCTCAGTCTGCAACACCCGCAGCCAATATATTGCCAACACAACAGTTATGGACAGAATCCTAACAAATATAATGGAACTCTTTCTTTAATAGTACATGCATTGTAAAATAATTAGGTGATTTTAAAAAAAAATCATATATTTCTGAACCAATATGGCCACTACACAGGATTCACCATCCCCCCCTTGCTTTGGGATTTTTGCTTGGGCTTCTGCTGCTCTTCAAACATCAGTCATTTCTTATTTGTAAACAAATGGCAGATTAGATTTGGCCCACTGGCTATAGTTTGCTGAGTCCTAATATAAGGTTGTTTGGACAGAGAACTAACATATAGTATGATAGTCACTCTATAGTTTAGGGGGGGGGAATACTTGTTAGAGAAATTAGTAGCACTTATAGAGAAAAATTCAATGATACTTATTGTTCCCTCCTCCTCCACCTGACCCTGTTTAAAAGGGTCTTAAAACCTGGCATTTCTCCCAGGCTTGGGGCAACAATGGATAGTGAGCCCCTTATGCATTTTTCAACCAGAGACATAGCTAGAAACACTAATTCACAGTACTGAACAATTATAGGCACTTAACATGTCTTAAGGAGTAAGAAATAGAAGACATTTAAGCAAAGTGTGCTTGCATTCAGAGAAGTCAATGTTAATTGTGCATTATCTGTGATGTTTAATATCCTCACTTATAGAGACTAATCAAATAATGCCAAAGATGTAATGGAGCCAGGGCCAGGCATGCTTGTTTAAAATAGGCACAAGTAAAACAAAGGGGAAAATAAGAGGCTACTTCTATAATAGTATAAAATGTAACACAATGAAACAGAAAAAATATATAGGAATAAAATTTCATATTCCACAATATTCAATATTCCACAACAAAGTATAGCCAAGTATAATAGAATAAAGATATAAAATAAATATGTTGGGTTTGCACACAGGTAATAGCAAATCCCATTTAATGACTGGAACGAGCCAATCTTTCTTAAAGGAATAAGGAAATAGAATTTTTATGAAATCTCAGAATGAATAAGGTGGTGTAAATATCTAAAAGTACAGACACACAGAAAGAATTTGATGCCTATTCTATTTTCCTCCACATCTCAGATTAAGGGACCTCTGAAAGACTTCTCATAACTTAATGCTATGCTATGTGAGGGTTTGTAGGTCACAATTAGCACAGTGTGTTAGGACAGAACCCTACTAGTTAGCAACTTAACAATTAGTGTTACATTACTGTGATGGGACTAGTTGCTGCATATTGCAGTAGCAGCACTTTTGTACTAGGTTCTATCATATTGTGAGACTTAAAATGAACACCTAACATCAAAACATCATCAAAACAGCTCAACAACTGCAAACGCAGAAATCTCAAACTGCCTGTTCTGTCGGGCTCTCTGGTAGAATCCTCCCAAAAATTCACAGGTACAAATTTCAGACACACACATGTTTGAAAATTCAAAACAATGTTCTTTATCATGAAAATTCACTTAAACCAAGCCCTCTTTTGGTATAGCAAAGAGCACTCATCTCCAAACAAACTGGTAATTTGTCCAAGTCCCTTATCAGTTCCGTGATACTTAGCTTGCAGCTGTGAGGCAATTCACAGTGTTTCTTCTTTCACAAAGTGAAACACACTTTGCTCTGGTTTAGTTTCAAAGCAGGGAAAAATCAGCACACAAAAAGTCAAAGTCAGTAAAGCAGTCACGAAACACAATGATCAGATAATCCTCCACAATGGCCAAACCCACAGGCTGCTATTTATAGCAGCCTCACTAATTACCACAGCCCCACCCAACCGCATGTGGCCTCATTTTCTTTGATAATAATCTCTCAGTTGTTGTTGCCTATGCATCGCTCTCCGCATGTGTGGCTGTATCATTAACTCTTGTTCTGAATCCAAGGAGGAGCTAGATAATTGATCTCCTTCTGAGCTGTAAGCCACACCCTCCTCCTCCTTGTCACTCATGTCTTCTTGGTCAGAGGAGCCTTCATCAGCAGATTCCACCAGGGGCAAAACAGGCCTGCAGCATGTGAATGTCTCCCCCACATCCACAGTCCTTGGGGCAGGAGCTGGGCCAGAGCTAACCACAACACTGCCCAAAGAGCTGCTTATTCAGTTTTACAGAGAAATTATTGAGTCTATCATCTGCACCCGCCATAACTGTTTGGTTTTGCTCAGCAATCAAACAAGACAAACACAGACTTCAAAGGATAATTAGAACTGCAGGAAAAAACAATTGTTACCAACCTGCCTTCTATTGAGGATCTGTATACTGCACAAGTCAAAAGGAGGACTATGAAAGTATCTACAGCAGGGGTCTCAAACTCAATTTACCCAGGGGCTGCTGGAGGTAGAGTCTGGGTGAGACTGGGCTGCATCAGGTTTTCCACAAGAAAAGCTCTTACAAAAACATTCCAATGTTATCAAATGTCTTTATTTTTTCATCTTATTTTGTGTTAAAAAATAAAAATAAATTAACAAATTCATAAGAAAAAAATAAATCAATTAGTAATAAATAAATAAAATGATAATGATAATAATAATAATAATACAGCAGATATAAAAGACTGAAGAAACCACATTCAGCTCTGCACACAACACTGAAAAGTGCCATTCGTATCAAACTCGGGCCGCACTAACATTAAACTTTGATATTGAGGTGGGGCCCGCAAACTATTGGCCCAAGGGTCACAGTTGGCCAGCGGGCCACGAGTTTGAGACCTCTGATCTACAGACTTCTTATACAGTGAAGGGCTACCAAAATTTTTACTACCACACTGTGGGCATGGCTTATGCAGGACAGCCTCCATTTTCTTTCAACATCTTTCAGTGCAAATTGGGTACTCTTGGGTAGAGCTCCATTTTCGCTTCCCCACTGTGTTCCCCCACCCCTGTCCTCACATCCTGGATATAAATTATTTCAACTTCTACCCTCAAAAAGATGCTATAGGGCACTGCACACCAAAACAACTAGACACAAGGTCAGGTTTTTTTTCCAAATGCCATCACTACGCTTAACAACTAATTCCCACAACACTCTCAAAGAATTTACTAAGACTGTATTCTCTTCCTTACTAGTATCTATCTCTTCCCACCTATTACTATAACTATGTTGCTTGTATCTTTCAATTATATTGTATTTATTTGTTTCCTAGTATAATTTGATCGCTTATTAGCAACCTTGACTCTCACTAAGTATTGTATGTTTTCATTCTTCATGAATGTATTTTATTCTCCTTATGTACCCTAAGAGCATATAGACCTAGGACAAATTCCAAGTGTCCAATCACACTTGACTAATAAATGATATTCTATTCTATTCTATTCTATTCTATTCTATTCTATTCTAAGAGCCTTGGTGGCCCAGTGGTTAGAATGCAGTAACTGCAAGCTACTTCTGATCACCAGCTGCCAGCAGTTTGGCAGATCGAAAAACAGTAGGCTCAAAGTTGACTCAGTCTTCCATCCTTCCAAGGTCGGTAAAATGAGGACCCAGATTGCTGGGGGCAATATGCTTACTCTCTATAAATATATTAAATTCCCAGAAGCAATATTTTTATCTGCACAGTATCTTTCACAATCCAATACACTATTACCTAAGGAGTTAAAGAAAATTAAAGAAAATTTTATTTCATTACTACATTTATGAATATTTCACAGTTCAATTATTTGTTTAACTAACACCTCCCCTCTCCCTCCAAAAATCTTTTTTGTTCCTTGTCACACAATCTCTCTAATATTATATCAACCCAATTTTTCCCCTCCTTTTTTTTTGCTGAACACTCAATGAACTCTATGAATCCACCACATGGCACTTATTTTCCTCCTTCTCCTCTTTCTTCTTATTTGCTTCCATGTATTCAATATGTCCAATCGTCCACCTTTATCAGTTGTAACAATCCACGTATATAAATAAGTTAAGGATATATTAAATGTTCTATCTTCAAAAATAAAAAAGATTTCAATGATTAATATTACAATTTCCCATTTTTCCAATTAGTTTAAGTCTATTTTGTCTTGATAGTGAAATATATTATGCTTTTCAAAAATCTCTGAATAACCTTTTCTGCTGTCAAACTTCCTCTTCTTCAGTATCCACTTCTTGCAAAATTTAAGATGTTATCGCCGATATTATATATTAACATTATTAAGAGGCCTTCAAATCACACTTCTGGCTCTCCTGAATTTGTGTTAAATCCACTCCATTTTATAACACCATGCAAGTTCTATTCCATTTTGGTCATCCTTTCTCATGGAGCCACTCAGTCCCTCTCCTTAACTTTTCCTCTCGCCTCTCCTCACTTCACTCTCATACCACCTCAGCTCCTTCTGGGGTATTCACAATCACTGAACAAAACGGTCTTTTCCCACTCTTTGATTCCCTCTTATGCAGTTGTCATCACTCCCAATCAACCATAAGTGACCGATCCTGTTCTCACCAGCTTTAAAAGTGCCTTTTCTCTCCACACAAGTACTTTGGGATTCATAGTTCCCTCTAAGCTGAGCAGTGAGCAATCGCTCACTTAAAAATCATCATCAACTCAGAGTTTTCCAAACCTGCCCAGAAGCCGAGAGGGAAAGAGTGAGAGGGAAGGAGAGAGAGAGGAAGAAAGGAAGAGAGAGAAACAGATAGAAAAAAGAGAGGAAGGAAAAGAGAAAGAAAAAGAATGGGAGTAAGGAAGAGAGAAAGAAAATCAAAATCTAGTTTGAAACTAGCTCAACTATTTAAGTGGCATTTTGATATTGATAGAGTTGCCCTATTATGAGCTCACTGTTATCGACACACAGTACAGTATTTTATTTTGAAATTTTCTGAGGCAAAACAGGGTGGGTTTTTTGTTTGTTTATTTGTTTGTTTGTTTATTTGTTTATTTATTTATTTATTTATTTATTTATTTATTTATTTATTTATTTATTTATTTATTTATTTATTTATTTATTTATTTATTATTTCTGTGCCGCCCAGTCCCGAAGGGACTGCCGCTCAGACACTATACTTTTCCGCCCACCCCAAAAAAAAATTAGAGGGAACACTGTTGGGATTACCCAGAAACTTACACACAAGTACTTTGGGATTACCCAGCAACTTACTCCCTGAGGAGTAATATCCTCAGGGAGTTCCTGGTGAAGCTATTTTCAGGGTCCAGAAGCAGATTGCAGGCTAAAACAATTAGAGACAGCAACATTTTTTTCCTTGAACCATCATTCTGTTGAACACCTAACTCTCACAATGCTGTATTTACCCTTGTACTGATAAGATGTGTGCAGATCATCCTTTGAGTTATCCAGGACATGCACATAGAAATGGGATATTGCAGTAGATATGAATAATTATCCAGTCACACAGAGAGATACATTAAAGTGCATATAGTGTTTAAGAAATAGCACAGTTCAAATAAACAGTCCAGGTCATACACATTCAAATCAGTCAATCTCTAGAAATACAATAATCTCCTTACCAGTTTGTCTTTGTCATAAATATTCCGCAAAAATATTACAGCTTACAAACACACCAGAATATCAAAGAGAATAATAGAGCATAACACAGAGATCACAATCAAGTCAAAGAGTGAATCAGAATGAAACAAAACAGAGAGTAAGCCATGATATCTAGCTCCTTCTTATGGCCACTTGTATCACATAGCATGCATATTAAAGCTATATTACATCAATCCATACAACCATACATTATTGGCTTGTTTATATATTACCAACCCAACCATTTGAAACATAGAAACATACAAGACTGACGGCAGAAAAAGACCTCATGGTCCATCTAGTCTGCCCTTATACTATTTCCTGTATTTTATCTTACAATGGATATATGTTTATCCCAGGCATGTTTAAATTCATTTACTGTGGATTTACCAACCACGTCTGCTGGAAGTTTGTTCCAAGGATCTACTACTCTTTCAGTGAAATAATATTTTCTCACGTTGCTTTTGATCTTTCCCCCAACTAACTTCAGATTGTGTCCCCTTGTTCTTGTGTTCACTTTCCAATTAAAAACACTTCCCTCCTGAACCTTATTTAACCCATTGACATATTTCAATGTTTCGATCATGTCCCCCCTTTTCCTTCTGTCCTCCAGACTATACAGATTGAGTTCATTGAGTCTTTCCTGATACGTTTTATGCTTAAGACCTTCCACCATTCTTGTAGCCCGTCTTTGGACCCGTTCAATTTTGTCAATATCTTTTTGTAGGTGAGGTCTCCAGAACTGAACACAGTATTCCAAATGTGGTCTCACCAGCGCTCTATATAAGGGGATCACAATCTCCCTCTTCCTGCTTGTTATACCTCTAGCTATGCAGCCAAGCATCCTACTTGCTTTTCCTACTGCCCGACCACACTGCTCACCCATTTTGAGACTGTCAGAAATCACTACCCCTAAATCCTTCTCTTCTGAAGTTTTTGCTAACACAGAACTGCCAATGCAATACTCAGATTGAGGACAGAGAACTAACATGTAGTATGACTGTAGTGTTATTATTAATCCTTCTTATTATCTTTTTTCCTCCCTTTATTGTTATTATTATAATTATCATTATTTTGTTGCTTTACTTATACACCGAGAGTTTCTGCACTGGAGACAAATTCTTTATGTCTCTAATCATATTTGTCCAAATAAAGTATTCAATTCAATTCAACATTAATTGCTTTGTGTAATGTGTGAATTCAGAAAATTCACACTGATTGTTGATCAAATACTGTGTTGATAACCTAGTCTTCAAATTAAGAACTCTCAAATTATCTCAGAAATAGGAATTCTGAATCTTAGAGAATATTTATCAACTTAATTTTGTCTTTATTTGAATTCTGTATGAATCTCGGTTTAACCCACACATAGGCCAGCTTTTAATATTTACATTATGTGTGCCAAGTATAATTGTTGCCTATTTGTGATCATTTGATTTTTTTAAAAATTGAACGTTTCTGTCACAGGAATAAACCCATACTAGAGATGAGTTTGACAATTCAAACATAAAAATGTATAAAGTTTTTTTCCCGTATGTGTAAACTTTTTTTGATTTGAAGAATCAGTGAAGTAGATAATTACTTGGCAACTTTACTGACAGTTCTATTACAGGCAAAGAGAAGAAGTGGCAGAAGGCACCTGTTGGCATGTTGCCTTACAATTCATCTCATTCAGTAAGGAATTTCTGATGAAAGACGTTTTAAAGCTGAGACCTCCTGCTTTAGAACAAAGAACATATGTTTCCAGTCACAACATTAGTTCAATGTCTTTTAAAACATACATACATACATACATACATACATACATACATACATACATACATACATACATACAGTATATTTGTGTGTCTCTCTGTGTGTCTGTGTGTATGTCTCCCTCTCTCTTTCTGTGTATATATATGTGTGTATACATATATCAACACTATATAACATGGTGTGAGACAATGTACAACTCACTTATCACTAGGGTATGACTACTTTTCTTAGAAAAATCTTTATGTTTTTGTCCATATCTAATAAATTGGAGTAATTGTGTAAACCATAGAGAAATAACTGCAGAAGTTGCCATTTGTTTGTGTAACAATATAGTAGTTTTTACTGTGCTTTTTGACAAATGTGACCTTCATTTACCATTGTTGGCTGAAATACAGCAGGGCATATGGACTTGCTTAATTAAGATGACAGTTTTCAAAGGAACAGCAAATCCTGTCTAAATACAGCGAGCTAAGGATTTTAGTTTATTATTTATTCTGCCATAAAAATGTTATCACAGTCAATATTTAATCAGAAACTCCTGTATCTAAACTAGAAGGTGTAAACATGTAAGGATAAATTATAAAGACAGCCATACTTACCCAATTATGAAGCAACATATAGTCAGCTTTGATATGAAAAAGATAAGCAGGATGAGACTTGGAATACTACTTGCATGGAAGATAACCAGAAAATCTCATAGGCTAAAATGCCAAGTCAAAACAAAATCTCAAAAGAGGAGATGACACATAACTTTACTATTGCTGCCAATAAAACTTCCTGGATATCTTCATAAAATGATCAGAAAACAAATTTGACCCAAGGGATTCTTTAAAAAAAAAAACATTCTTAACCTGAGTTATATTGTTCTTTTATTATTATTTCTATGCATTATGTGCCTTAGAACATAAAGTAACCATCATACTGAAAAATTAGCTTTTCTAACAAGACACAAAATTTACCTGCTTTTGGATTTTTTTCCTGTAATTATACAAAAAAATATTAAATTCAAAATAATCTACTGTGCACAAAGTACCAGGCAAATGCTATTATTAAATGCTATATTATTATTAATATATTATTAAATGCTTTATTATTAAATGCTATATATTCACCCAGTCCTTTAAAATGGCTATTGATATCATATACAGTGGTACCTTGTCTTACGAACGCCTCTTCTAACAAACTTTTCGAGATACGAACCCGGTGTTTAAGATTTTTTTGCCTCTGCTTCCAAACTATTTTCACCTTACGAACCCAAGCTGCCACCGCTGGGATGCCCCACCTCTGAACTTCCATTGCCAGCCAAAGTACTGGTATCCCCTGAGCCTCCTTTCGCTGGGAACCCCCACCTCCAGACTTCCATTGCCAGCTGAAGCACCCATTCTTGCACTGCTGGGATTCCCCTGAGGCTCCCCTCACTGGGAAACCCCACCTCTGGACTTCCATTGTCAGCCGAAGTGCCCATTCTTGCGCTATTGGGATTCTCCTGAGGCTCCCCTTGCTGGGATTTCCTTCATTTTTGCTGGTGCTGCTTTGAATCCCAGCGAGGGGAGCCTCAGGAGAATCCCAGCAGCACAAGAACAGATGCTTCGGCTGGCAATAAAAGTCCGGAGGCGGAGATTCCCAGCAGTGTGAGGCAAAAGGGGTGAGTTTTGGGATTGCATACATTATTCGCTTTTACATTGATTCCTATGGGAAACATTATTTCATCTTACGAACTTTTCTACTTACGAACCTCATCACGGAATGAATTAAGTTCGTAAGACGAGGTACCACCGTATTTACTTTAACTGACAAAACATTGTATATAGGCATCCCAATGTACAGTCCTTGGATTATCCATATAGACTAAAAATCTCTGATCTAAAAACTTAGAAAGCTTCTTAATTAGATCATTAAACAATCTAGCCCAATATTTGTTGATAATATTGGGTTAGATTGTTTAATGATCTAATTCAATGTAGGACATCTTTCTTTACTAATAAAGAGAGACTGATACTAATATATTCTGGAAATATTTTGAGGAGTTGGTCTGTCTTTGTAGTTCTGATATTAAACAGACATTTATTGAATGCATTCTTGCAATGGAAATGGACATTTACCTACGTAGGAATAAATAGGTAGGTAGGTAAGTGTGTGTGTGTATGAGAGGGGGGAGGGAAGGAGGGAGGGAGGGAGAGGTGGGAAGGGAGAGAGGGAGGGAAAGGGAAAGATAGAAGACAGACAGACAGACAAACAAACAGAGGGAGATAGAGAGAGAGCTCTAAGTGGCACTGATTTATCATGTTGTCTCAGGACAAACTGTTGAAGAAAATAGATTGAGGCAATGCCTGGGCTCAGGAGTCATTCCATTTTTATCAGAGTGTCAAAATAACTCAATTTGGCTAACTGCATCACTTCAGGAAAAATGCTTTCTGCATAAGCATTTGCATAATCTGAAGGTCATTAAAGCATTGAAGCTTAAAACTAAACGGCCAATTCTATTCATTGATTTGTTTTAGTTGGCAATTTGATCAAAATTATGTAGAATCAAATCACTCAAAAATCACTCAGTCCTGTTCTTTAGAAATGAATTTGAATTTCTGAAACCACCATAAGATTCTAATGCTTAATTTTAAAGGAAGCCAAGTCTAATTAACCGCTAGGTCACTAAAGCTCCCAATACCAGACAAGAACAGAGGCAGGCCTCATGAAAGTGGGGACTAAGGTGTGAGTGACCATAGTCAGCCATTGGCTTAAACTATTACCCCCCCCCCTTCTTGCCTCATCAATTATAAAGGATACCTTTCAGTCCATATAGAAAATGACAATGGCAACTAATGTATTAGAGATTCCCTCTAGGTCTTCTACTTAGCATGGGATATAATCAGGTCAAGACATTGATATGGAGCAGCAATTGGATCTAGCCAAGTCTCCAATGTTTATTGCCAATGAATCCAAGTTATTCTGTCTTCCCTATGGCATATTTAACTAAACTCTTAGTATCAGAACACTGGTTATCTAAAACTCTGGTACAATATCATGCTCTCCTCTGAGTTGCTCTTGAAGACGAATACAGGAAGAGTCCCTACCTAGAAAGAAAATACCTTTGTGACTTTGAACACATAAAAACAACAAGCCATGTATTTCTCCTGCACCTCTATTATAGAGACATTCATATTTCAGTATGTAGATGCTGTCTAAACTTTGAAATTTGAACAGATAGACCATTACTTTTGGCACAGAATGGAATTATATTTTCCTGACAATGGCACTGATGTAAGAACAGCCAGCAATGCTAGTGTAAAGGTCCTCCTATGTGATGGGAGGAGAATATGATAAAAACACTGAGGAATGATAAAGGGAGGGTATAATATCCTGTTTCAGATTTCAAACTCTCTCCCACAGAATTGCTAAGTGAGAATAGCAATTTACTCAAGGCCAAGAAGATAATTGGCAAACAAGGGAAGGAATGTAAATCAAAATAATCTCTCAGAAAGAAAGCTTGCCCATGTAGTTTCTCTTAGTATAAGAACACTCATAAGAGAAGTTCAAAGAGACAAGTCAAGTTTTTTAGCCAGTCTAAAGGTCAGAGATTCAGGATTCAGTTAGAACAGCCTCTTCAGAGTCAGATTCAGAACTTAATAAGATTCGTAGAACATGACAGTAAGAGTTATTTGTAATAGAGATATAAAAGATTAGTTTTATCTTTTTGTATATTGCTCTTTGTACTATCTCAGTCTTAATCTACACTTAATGTAGAAATGGTTACTAGTTTCTTCTAAGCAGACTATTAGGTGTTTCTCAATAATAACTGGACTAAATATTCACTCCTAAAGTTCCACCCGAGCCACTACTTCAAGTAGCAGCCATAACAAGCATCGACATAAATGATCTGAGCACTAGGTAAAGTGCAATTTAGGTAATTAGGTAATTGGGACCAGAATTTCTATTGCTAAGTGATGCAACCATGAAGCCCAATGTCATATGATTACATTGCAAAATAATAGCAATCCCAGCAAATCTAGTTGCCTTCATAACCCCAGGATGGTGTGGGTTATTAAGTGACTATGATTTGGGAAGAGGCAGGAGTCCCTGGCAAGTGGGCTAGTGGATAAGAGTTAAGGATGGAGGTAGTTGTTGCTGATGGTAGACAATAGAAAATGTAGGAAAGTGTTGGGTGCTGAGACAAGGTGCCTTGCGAAGGTGCTATGGTGCATGGGCAGGTAGATGGTGCAAGCAGGAGCTATGGAGAACAGGTAGGCATGAATATATGAGTGATGGCTGATGAAAAAGTAATGGGAGTAGGAATGACTTGTGACTGCAGCTGACTTCCCTATGAACTTTGTTTGTGGGTAGCTGGCTTGGAAAGTTACAAATGATGATCCTGTAGCCACAGAATGCTGCAACTCTTGTAATTGCAAGCTCATTGCCAAGTGCCCAAATCACAACCTCATGACTGTGGAGATGCTGCAGCAGCTGCAACTCGGTGGACTGGTTGTAAGTCCCCCATTTTCAGTACCACTGTAACTTGGAACCATCAGTTAATCTTTCTTTCTTTCTTTCTTTCTTTCTTTCTTTCTTTCTTTCTTTCTTTCTCTTTCTTTCTTTCTTCCTTCCTCCCTTCCTCCCTCCCTCCCTCCCTCCCTCCCTTCCACCAATTCATTCAATTTTTATAACTGCCTAACTCCATCAAGTGATTCTAAGCTGCTGACAATTCTTACAATAATAAAGTCATAATTTGAGGACTTCCTGTAGCATCTGAGCAGGACACTCAGGGTACAAAATACACCAGAATGCAGGGTCAGATATTAGACAGGACTTCTTGTAATGCATGAATATCTTTGTAAGCCCAACACTATATAGAATAAAGCAAAAGACTTAACACTCTGGTTTTAAAAACATCTGATTGCTTCAGGCTCATAGTTGTTTCTGTTATACATCATGTATGTAATTATTGTATTAGAAGTTATTTGAGCATGAAGAAAGAGATTTAAAAAGTGGAATTTTCAGGAAAAAGACAACTGGAAACAGATGCTTAGATATTTAAAACTTTCAACTATTCAGTTTGGTAGCTGTGCATTTTCCAAATGCGAGTTGCTTGGCATGCTTCTTGGTTCTCATATACTGTAGCTGATTTCCAGTGTCTGGATTGACAATTACTTTCTTGTGGTTGTGAGCCACTTTGTGTCTCCAGTTGGGATAAATAAAGTAAAAATATGAGGGGTTCTTGGTGCTCTCTGAGCTTGGTTGTATTCTGGCAGGAAAAAAAATAACACTGCCATATATCAAAAACATCTCAGAAACCACCAATGGATATCAGAGCTGAAGGAGTTCTTAGAGAAGCAAAATGTCTTCAAAGAAAAAACCAGAAGTCCAGCTGCCTCTTGAAAACATACCTTTGGGTCACCAATAGACTACTACAACCACATGGAATAATGTAGCACACAAGCCAACTAAAGCTATTCAAAAACATCCTAAATAAACCAAAATAACCCAGCATCCCCAGAAGAAAAAAAACAGAAGTCATTTACAATATACAATGTAATGACTGGAACAGCCATTACATAGGATAAACTAGGAGAACATATACCCACAGACATCAACTAGAGTCAGAAGACATGAAAACTCTTTGATTTCACAACATATGGACTGACTTACAGCTAGGAAACTGTGACTAAACTAAACCAAATCCAAAAAATGCCAGGGAATTTCTAGAAATTTGGCGCTTTGACAAATTAGTCATCAATAGAGACATCAACAATATCTATATACTATGCAAAAGAGAAAACGAGTTTTCGGAGAGGGGCGGCATACAAATCCAAATAATAAAATAAATAAATAAATAAAACAACAAGCCCCCAAAGGGAAAAACTAAAAAATCAAAAACACCTTCACACCAGCAATGAGAACCCAAATAACCACACATTAACTCCAAGATTAACATCAGACCAAAAATTGAAATCCCATCCTTAGTAACTAGTAACTTTCCTAATTTGGGTAATGAAATATCTGAAAGAAAAAATAACTACATTCTGAGAGCATTAAGGACCACCCCCACCCCCACCATTTCAACCCCTAAATATAAAGGTTCTTCTTTATGAAATAATAGTATCTTCAGCATGTAATGGAATTGAAACATATGTATATGTATAAATGTGTGTGTGTGAGAGAGAGAGTTAGTGAGTGTGTACACACACACAAACCCTTCTGTAGAAGTTAGAAACATAGAAACATAGAAGTCTGACGGCAGAAAAAGACCTCATGGTCCATCTAGTCTGCCCTTATACTATTTTCTGTATTTTATCTTAGGATGGATATATGTTTATCCCAGGCATGTTTAAATTCAGTTACTGTGGATTTATCTACCACGTCTGCTGGAAGTTTGTTCCAAGGATCTACTACTCTTTCAGTAAAATAATATTTTCTCATGTTGCTTTTGATCTTTCCCCCAACTAACTTCAGATTGTGTCCCCTTGTTCTTGTGTTCACTTTCCTATTAAAAACACTTCCCTCCTGAACCTTATTTAACCCTTTAATATATTTAAATGTTTCGATCATGTCCCCCCTTTTCCTTCTGTCCTCCAGACTATACAGATTGAGTTCATTCTTTCCTGATACGTTTTATGCTTAAGACCTTCCACCATTCTTGTAGCCCGTCTTTGGGAGTTAGATTATATTAGTCAATTCATTGCCTTTCAGACACCGAGACTGTCTTTAGGTGCCCTCATAAAGTATCATGATTAAATGGAGAAGTAGGTAATCAATGAAGAAAACAGCCAGTTTTTGCCGCAACCTTTTATGGGAGAATAAGTCAAATATCACTTATAATCTATATGTACATTTTAAAAGGAACATCTTGGTGTAGCTATTTATAACCAAGTATCCTACAGTATTAAATGTGCATATTAATTATACATTTTCAAATATAATCGGAACTCTTCCACAAAATGCATAATTTGACAGAAATATTATGTGAAATTATCCACTTTATATTTGGCCATTCTGATCAGGGACAACTCAAAAGCAATGTTATCTGGATTTAATTTGCTAATTCTGATATAATTTTACTCTAAAGAATTCATACACGTTTTTTCCCCCTCAAATGCTAATCTTTATTCTTTTCCAGATGACTATATAGATAAATATAAAAGGCTTTTGATACTGAAATAATAATGTATTTCATTGTGTGAGGAAATGGAAATATTTTTATAACATTATCAAACAAGTATAGTTATTTTCTGTAGTAACTCTTTTAAAAGAGCTGTCCTTTCATTACATATTTAAACGAAATTCTTAAATTAAATTAGCTACATTTGCAAAACATATCCATATATTTTTCAAAAGATATTAACAGTCATATTCATGCCTAATGGACACAATATTTCTATTTTTTTCCATCATGAATATTTATTATTCAGATAAGGAACCTGAATTGCCTACATATAATTCCTTGTGAATTAATCTGTGATATTTCTTTGCTTTAGGAATAATGATAGTAATGCATTCAACGACTTTAGTGGCAGGTAACCTCACGCTTGCATGTAATACAGACATTAAAAACTATTGCTGCTTCTTTCCATAAAAGGTTTTTCCCTTTATCCTTTTCCTTTATTTATAGGAGTTTGGGGAAAACTGCTCAGAAGAGAATAAAAAAGACTACCCTTGAAATAAATAGCCAAGTAATATTTTAAAAGAATAAACTATATCAAAATTTACTGGAAAAACCAGTATTCTATTAAAATTACATTTCATGAAAATTTTTACAAATTATATGATACAATGAAAATGTAAGAACTGTGGAGCTGTTTTCCAATTCGCCATGCCTAAGAGATGCCCTTAACTCAGGGGTGTCAAACTCGCAGCATCATGTTGTCACATGATGTATTGTGATTTTCCACCACCACCCTTTGCTAAAACAGAGGTGGGCATCTGGCCCATGGACTGTGAGTTTGACACACCTCTATTAGCTGGAGGAGATATACAGTATTTCTTGCCTTCTTTGGATTTGCTTATATTTTTCAGCTGCTGAAAAGACTCTACTGAGCAATTAAACCCAGGTATCTCCAATAGTATGACAATTTCATTGTCATGGTGTTTAATGCTCATCAATGGCTCTTGTCAATTGTATTCTTCTATAACTTTGGAAGCCTTTCAACAGCTTAACTAATTTAGGAACAGAACTGTTTGCCCTGAATCATATATAAATGTTGATCATGCTATTTCCATTAACAACATTACACAAACACAGAAAAAGAATAAGGTAGTTGTTCTGCCGGCGTGTCCCAACTGCCCATAATTACAGGGTAATTGGTCCAGAAAGACACACACCACATGATAGAAGGAAAGTCTTTATCAACAGAAAAGCAGAACAAACTCCCTTTTTAAATGTCAAAGGGATTTTCTGGTACACACAAGGCACAGGTTAAATGCAATCCAAATTCTCACCCAGTAACTGGGAAATTGAGACCAATTCCAAAGTCCAGAAAGTCCACACACAATCTTGAACAGGGAAACAGCAAAACCACAATCTTGATGAAACTATGAATCAGATAAACTTCCATAAGGCTAAATCAGCACGCTGCTCTGTTTATCTGTAGCACTAATTACAGCAGCCCCACCCAACCACATGTGGCCTCACTTATCTCCTGTAATAATCCTTCAGTTGTTCTCTTCTATGCATCACTCTCTGCATGCATGGGTCTGTCATAAGTTCTTGTTCAGAATCCAGGGATGATAAGGAAGATTGATCTCCTCCTGGGCTGTCCTCCTCCACATTCCTTGGGGCAGGAGCTGGGCCAGAGATAACCACAACAGGTAGTAAGCAAAAAATTAAAAATTAAAAGCAGAACAGAAAATAAAATGAAAATTAATTAAATCTAACATATCTTATGCTAATTGTTATATCACTTTATACTTTTTTTGCAGGTGTCAAGCCATTTATGCTTCCACACCAGTTATGTACCAATCATATACACTAAAACCTGTGGTCACTAATGCTTTTGATCATGACCAAATTGTGTTCCGACCAAAAATTCACAATTTTTTTGCAGCCAATTTCTTTTTCTGGCCATTTTTTTGGGTATGCACCAAATTTCCAAAATTAAATTCAGTTTTGATTAAATCGGTTTGCGACCAAAGTTATGGAATGAATTATGGTCATGACCAGAGGTTCTATTGCAGTGATGGTGAAACTATGGCATGGATGCCACAGGTGGCACATGGAGCCATATCTGCTGGCATGCAAGTTGCATATGTGTGCCAGCCAGCTGATTTTTGGCTTACACAGATGCTCTGGGAGGGCATTTTTGGCTTCCAGAGAGCCTCTGGGGGGATGGGGTAAGGAATTTTTACCCTCCCACGGCTCTGAAAAAGTCTTTAGGGAAAGTGAAACACGAGCCTACTGGGCCCACCAGAAGTTGGAAAACAGGCTGTTTCTGGACTCTAGAGTGCCCATAGGGAGGTGGAGGAAGTTGTATTTGCCCTCCCCAGGAATTGAATTATGGGTTTGGGCACTCATGCATGAACACTAGCACGTGCTCTCTTTCAGCACCTGAGGAAAAAGGTTTCGCAATCACTGTTATATTGTGTTGCCTTTTCTTCTTTAAATTCCTCCCTTCTTGCTTCTTGCAATTATCATTAGTTCAATCCAAACACAGGTTCTTTTGGTTTTCCCCCCATCCTCCTCACTCACCTTTTATATATTTGTTTTGCAATTCAATCCTCATTCATTCTTCCTAAATCAACAAATCTCCTGAATTTACAATATGATTTTGACCAGTTGCAGCTTCAATGGCAAGAGTACCAAACTCATGGCCCATGGGCCGGCTGCATCATGCGCTGATCATGCCCACCTCTATTTTAGTGTAGGGAGAAAAAGTCATGATATGTCATGCGACGATGATGTAACACTGCAAGTTTGACACCTCTGTTATGTAGAGTGCTTTCTGATAACATGGAAAAGAAATAATTTCCCTTCTTTAGCTGTTTCTGTGCTGCATGACACTTTTTCAGAAAGGCAGAACCTTCAGGTGACCTGTTTTACTCCCAAATTCAATTTAAAATATGTGTTTTACCTAGACCATAATCATACTGTTCTATTCAAGTTTGATTATTTGATGTGCAAGCCAACATACTCTTGTCCTACTCTACCATCCAGATACTGTATATATGTAAGAAACTGACCCTTTTAGGAAGTGCAAAACAAAGAATAGCAAAAATCCTGCTCAGAGTGGGAGAACTTTATATATTGTGTTAAGGTAACATTAAACAGACCACATTTTGGCTTTTGTAATATGATTAATTGTGTGGAAGAGATAAGGGGAGAAAGAGAGGAAAATCTGTCCCATCTCTAGTCATATTGACTGCTACGTATATTCTTTGCAGGCAAAAGTTTGATAAACACTCTATAGTTATATAAAATTTGCCTTTTCATTTTATGAGCTCAAAAAGATATTCATATGACATTAAATTCTAACTATTCACAATGCAGAAACTGATTGCATATAAAACACAGCCTTTCCATAAGTTTAAGAGAGAAAAACAGGCTAGTGACTTTATATATGAAATTGTTAATTTTACAAAAGTTTAAAATTAATTCAAAAACATGCATACAAAAATTACAACAAAATGAGAGGATAAGAAGTGTTTTCAAAATTTGTACATTTACAAAGATCATTATTTAGATTTATTATACTGTTGACCTATTTCTAATGCTTCCTACTCCACCAAGTGGACTGATAGTGTTATTTTTATTTGTGCAATTTCACAGTTCCCCAAAGAATAAAGGAACATCAGACGTTTCTATAGCAACAAAACCTAGTTCTTTCCAAATTTAGAAAATAGCTCAAGTAGTGACTTCAACATCTTTCCTGAATTAAGATGTGTTTTATGACATCGTTTTGGTTTGGGGAGCTTAATAACTGCGAGCGAGGAGTTATATTGGGGAGAACATGTTCATTAATTACTATACTCTCACTTTCTGATATTTTAAATATGAGCTGAGCTTTTATAAACAATAACTATAACTTTTAGACCATGAGCTATTGAATCTGGTTTATAATCTGCCCCATCAAACGTGAAACCTATAATCATTGTAACCATTAATTGTTTACAAGACTTCCTCATCAGTATGAAGTCACTGATAAATATTTTATACTTAGTTACAGGGGTGGGATCCTTCCAGTTCAGATTGGTTTACCCGAACTAGTAGAGGCTGCTGGTGATGTCACGATGACATCACCGGACCGGATTGGTTGGTGCGTGGCTGTGAGTGCCACCATCTTTTTAATTTTAAAAAAAGATCCTTTTGAGCATGCTCAGAAGCCCAGTTCCGACACTTGGCATGTGGTCGTCATCTTTTTTTCTGCTTAGTTTTTTTTACTTTATTTTTCATTACAGCGCATACGTGCCCATGAACCAGGTCCATGTGGCGAGGAAGGGAATGAATGAACTGGCAGTGAGGTAAGTTGCAATTCATCCCTGATTTGGGTTGGGAAACATCCCCACAACCCCAATGAAAGGGGGATTGTGGGGATGTTTTGTAGCAGCACTGCTAAATTTCAAAAGAGAACCCAACAGTTCCTCCTCATCAGGGGCAAATTGCTATTAATGGCTGCTACCAATGTGTTGCGCATGTAGCTTTCTTTGTCTTGCGTGTGTGCGTGCACTACATATGCGTGTGCACGCATGCCCCAAGAGTGTTTTTGCTTCCACATGTGTGCAGGAAGCAAAAATACGCCAAAATATCATGAGGGGATGTGTGTGCGAAAAAGATTTTGGTGATTTTTTGCTTCAGTGCATGCACAGAAGCAAAAAAACATTGAAATCACATGCGCACAAGTGTCCCTCACAAGAGTTTGCTTCTATGCATGCACACAAAGCAAAAAATCCAAAAATTGAAGGAAAAAGATGGCGGCGCCCATGGGACTGGTATGGAATGGTCATGCACTTCAATTGCGCAATCTGGCAGCTGCTACCAGTGTGCAATCACATATCGCACTGGTAGAAACTCATCTCTGCTCCCCATGTGAATTATTTGTGTCTGTGCAAAGCAAAACTTTTCTGAAGGAAAAAAAAGCAGCAAGGGGAATCAGGGAAGCAACCAAGGAAAACAGAAAGACAGCTCCAGTTGATAAAGGAAGGAGGTGGGTTTTGTGGTTAGCTCTGGCCCAGCTGCTGCCCCAAGGAATGTGGAGGTAGATGTGGGGGAGACATCCACATGCCGCAGGCCTGTTTTGCTCCCAGTAGAATCTGCCAACGAAGTCTCCTCTGACCAAGGAAGCGTGAGTGACAGGGAAGAGGGGAGTTTGGCAGACAGCCCAGGAGGATATCAGTCATCTATATCATCCATGGATTCTGAACAAGAATTAATGACGCATGCGTAGAGTGATGCATAGGAGACAACAACTGAAGGATTATTACAAGAGAAAATGAGGCCACCTGTGGTTGGGTGGGGCTGCTGTAATTAGTGCTACAGATAAAAGTGCAGCCTGGTGTTTTAGCCTCATGGCAGTTTATCTGATTCATTGTTTTGTCAAGATCGTGGTTTTTGCTGTTCAGGATTGTGTGTGTGGACTCTCTGGACTTTAGAATTGGACTCAATTTCCCAGTTATTGCGTGAGCAATTGGACTGCATTTAACCTGTGCCTTGTGTGTACCAGAAAATTCCTTTTGACATTTAAAAAGGGAGCTGTTTCTGTTTTTCTGTTTATAAAAACTTTTGGGTTTTCCTTTTATTGTGTGGTGTGTGTCTTCCTGGACTAATTACCCTGTAATTACGGGCAGTTGAGACACGCCAGCAGAACAGTGGGTGGGAGTTTTTTCCAGCCAAATGATATGGGATAACGCTTCTTCTCAGTATAGCCAGGGTGGGCAGGCAGGCAGGCAGTGGCACAAATTTATTTAGCTATGCCGGCTGGGGAATTCTGGGAGTTGAAGTCCACAAGTCTTAAAGTTGCCATGGTTGGAGACCCCTGTTTTAGAGGTTTCTGTGCAGTAGTTTGTGCTGAGAATAGCTCCCTACATATGTGTGTGTGTGTGTGTGTGCGCCTGTGTGGGTACTAGGTTGTATTCCTCTTCACTCCCAAGATGGCTTGCTATTGCGAAGAAGGGGACAATGGGTGAAAGCCATGAGGGACTTGAGAGCCAATCTGTTCACTGACGGGCTGAGCCACAGCTGAGATAAAGGAAAATTACAGTGTGGAGATCAGAAAGATAGAATCTGCTTTTGCCTCTGCTGGCATTGGCAGTGCAGAGCCCATAACCAGGGTAACAAGCAGTTACTGAGGCTGTGGCAGGGCAAAAAGGACTCAGAATGTAAACATCTTTAGGCAAGGATAAGAGGTGCTGTGGCAGCTGTCCAGGATCCCCCTCCCCACTGCTTAGTCCAACCTTGGGCCATTTTGACAGCTCATGTACTAACTCTATCCATGTAGTTTTTTAAAATGTCAATTTTTTCCCTGTGGTTTGCTGCCATTCTGAATCCTACTGTTGGGATTGGTGGGGAAGAGGGCAGGGGAAGATGCAGAGGCCCATGCCTTTGGGCCAAGTTCTTTATAGCTGGAGTCAGGTATAGCCAAGCACAACCTTGCTTAAACATTGTTTAGCTGCTCCAGAAGAGCCATTCTCTCCCTTGCCCTGCCCTGCCTCTCACCCACCCTGCTCCCTCACACCCAGGAGCAGCAGGGACAATCTATCCTGGTGCTTCTTGACCTCTCCGCAGCTTTCGATATCATTGACCATGGTATCCTTCTTCTCCAACTGGAGGGATTGAAAGTGGGAGGCACCATTTTATAGTGGTTCTCCTACTACTATCCGGTCAGTCATAGTCGATATTTGTGGGGGGTCAGAGTTAATCTCCTAGGCCCCTCCTTTGTGGGATGCCTCAGGGGTCAGTTCTCTCCCCACTTCTGTTTAACATCTACATGAAACCTCTGGATGAGATCATCTGATGACATGGGGTGAGTTTTATGCTGATAACACTCAGCTGTTCATGTCTACCCTGTGTCAATTCAGTAAAGCAGTGGAGGTGATGTGCCTGTGAGAGACTGCATGGGTGTCAACAGGCTCAAGCTCAATCCCAACAAGACAGAGTGGCTTTGCCTCCCAAGGACAATTCCATCCATCCTTCTGTCACTCTGGGAGAGGAGCTTTTAGCACCCTGTGAGAAGGTCTGTAACTTGGGAGTCCTCCTTGATCCACAGCTGAGGCTAGAGTAACATCTCTCAACTGTGGCAAGGGACACGTTTGCACAGGTCCACCTGGTACACCAGTTGCAGCCCTATTTGGACAGGGAGTCCCATCTCCCAGTCACTCACACCCTCATCACCTCGAGGCTCGATTACTGCAATGCGGTCTACATGGGGCTACCGTTAAAGAATGTTTGGAGACTGTAGTTAATCCAGAATACAGCTGCATAAGCCATTATGGGTTTACCAAGATATACCCATATATCACCATCACTCTGTGAGCTGCACTGGCTACCGATTGGTCTCCGAACACAATTTAAAGTGTTGGTTATTACCTATAAAGCCCTACATGTCTTGGGACTACATTACCTATGGGAATATTTCCTGCCTCATATACCCCAGCCACCAGTCATATCTCACAGTCGGCCTCCTCCAGGTCTCGTCAGCCAAACAATGCCACCTGGCAGGGCCAAGATGAAGGGCCTTCTCTGTGGTGGCTCTGGTCCTCAACTCTCCCCATAGATTCGCACTACCCCCACACTCCTGGCCTTTCAAAAGGTTTTTAAAACATGCCCTTGACTGCAGGCCTGGAGCCATTGTGTGTTAATACTCCAGTCCAGCTGGTAGTATGTTGTGGTATTAGATGAATCTTGGATGAATGGCTTTCTTTTAATGTTTGGGGTTTTAAGATTTTGTATTTGTTTTATTCTGTATGCCACCCTAAATCCACTGGAGAAGGGTGGATTACATATTGGAGTAAATAAAATTAAAATAAATAAATAAAAACTTTCCTGAAAAATCTCGAGATATACCAAGTACCATTTTGAAACCTCTCTGGCAGCCATTGCTATCCACAATTGAAAATATTTTTCTTTGTAAAAAGATCTTTGAAGTAAGGTTAATTTTATTAAATGTAGAACTCATTCACTAAATTTGAGAAACAGCTGGAATCATTTAGATCTGGCTATTTTGGAGGTAGTCAATTTGACCATGGTCCAAATTCAAAATTCTGCTTTACTGCTTGTTTCTTCTTTAACAATCCTTAGAATTATCTATTCTTGATTTAAAACACACATATACACTTACTTCACAGAAAAGTGAAATTTACAGGCAAAGCTTTTCTTTTTGCAAGATTATTTTTAGTAGGCATGTACTACTTAAAAAAAAAAAAGGAAATAGGCATGTACTACTTTTTTTTAAAAAAAAGACATAACTTAGAACAGAAAGTTACCCAATTAAAAGTTGACTGAATACAGTCTTAAGATAAAATATTAATTATGATAATTGCATATAAAGCTTATCTGACATTAGTTCTCTAGAAAAGATCCTGGATATTTTTGTAATGGGAGTTGAGCACTATATAGTGTGCCTTAGGCAAGAAACAGGGCCCTTAAACAACTTTAAATAAAATAGATAATGAAATATGTTCCAACTCTTTTAAGTGATACATTAGAAAATTATTGCAAGGACTAATAATACTTTCAAATTAAGGAAAGAGTAGTAGATGCTGCCAAGGGGAAAGTTCCCATCATAGATAATAAGGACATTTCTGAAACCAGCAATTAGTGCTGTACATTTCTAGTAAAAATAAAGTATGTAAAGTGTTTCTAAATGGCTTCTCTTTTCTTTTGCAGGATTAATGCTGATGAAACTGCACTTATCCTCTTTATATCTTGGGTGATGTTTGTGAAAGAAAAGAGTAACGCCCTGTCACTTGTCCTTTACTCCCAAATTCTAATTACTATAAAAAATTGAATCCCACTTACAAAGTCTTGGTAAGGCTTTAATTAAGTGATCCTACTTCCGATTGTTTCACTTTTTAAATATATTTGAATGTTCCAAGTCAAGGGTGTTCTAAAACTTGGTTACAGAGGATTAACTTGGGCAATGTTTTATTTTCGCAGTTTCACAGGTACAAAGTGCAAATAATTCTGGATAGTATTTACATGAATCAAATTGCTAAATTACTTAAGTTGGACAGCAGAACCTTGCAGTCTTGGTCTCTCTCCTGAATATTTTGGCCAATTAACCCTGGAGAAGGCCAAATGAATAGTAAAAGGGAGAATCGTGGACATTGATCACTAAAATGTTACTTCCACTGACCCAAATTCTATTGCCAATTGTCAGACAGTTGTAATGCCTGTATTGAAAGGTGCTTACATAATTTAACATTAATAAAATATAAATGAGCCTTTTCTGGACTCTGATTTGATGCCTTCCCATCAGTCCCTGGAGGGAAGATTTAACGGAACTCCCTTATTCACAGAGACTTTGCTCTTATGGTTCCAGAGTCATAGGAATTTTTACCCATTTTCTCATATAGTATCTTTTCTATGATACCTAAGATGTGCTGTGAAGGTGGCACACTTTACAGAATAACACAATTAGAGTGTTGGAAGGAACATTGTAGATCTTCTAATCCAACCCTCTGCCCTTATACCATTATACCTTACACCATTTGAGAAAAAATGCTTGTTCAATCTCTTCTTAAAAGCCTGCAGTGTCATTCCACTGATTGTTTTAGAAGCATCATGCTAACTTAATTTTTAAATTATGGATACAGTGGTACCTCGTGATATGAACCCCTCGTGATACAAATCCCTCGTGATACAAACCCCTCGTGATACAAACCCCTCGTGATACAAACCCCTCATGATACAAACCCCTCGTGATACGAACCTGGTGTTTGGAAATTTTTTGCCTCTTCTTACTAACTTTTTCCGGCTTACGAATCCACCGCAGATCGCAAAATGGCGCTCTGCTGGGTGCCGCCGCCCGGCTGTCACCTTTTAAAACAGCCAGGGGGCTTCTCGGCGTTCTCCTGAACCCGAACTCAAACTTTTCAGGTTCGGCTCCGGGAAGCCGCCGAGAAGCGCCGCCGCCCGGCTGTCACCTTCTGAAACAGCCGGGGGGCTTCTCGGCGTTCTCCTGAACGCCGAACCCGGAAGTTTGGGTTTGAGTTCGAGTTTCAGAGGCTGCCGAGAAGCACCTGGCTGTTTCAGAAGGTTACAGTTGGGCAGCGGCGCCCGGCAGAGCACTGATTTTACAATCAGCGGTGGCGTTTTTGGCCGATCTGGAGGCTGGAAAGGAGGTGGGGAATCTCAATAGGGAATTCCATGGGCGGAGCTTTGACATCACGAAGACATCCTTCCTGGAGGTCTAAAATCCCACTTAAAGGTTGCCTTCTTATCAGGGGAATAAAATAAATTTAGTGGAAACAAAACAATAAAACATTTTTTAAAAATCCTATAACACATTAACATAGCTTTTTTCTCATCTCCATATTGTGCCAACATTGACTAAAAGGATGGGTTAAATTCAGCAGGTTATGATAGGTTCTGGAGAACTTGTAGTGGGAATTTTGACTAGTTTGGAGAACTGCCAAAAACCACCTCTGGCTGGCGCCATAGTGAAATTGGAATGGATATTTTACAATATCCTTCCCCCAGGAGTAGTGCGGTGTTCTGCTCTCGTGTTCCAGTAATTTTCCAAGTCCCGAAAAATCACTTCTTTGAAATAAAACTCATTCTTTATTTTTTCAAACAAGCAAGGTACATAAATTGCCATGCAAAATCAAATAGAATAAAGTAAAAACATTTCTAGCTCATTTAGAAACCAGCCTCTGCTTGGGATCTAGGAAGCGTGCCAAAATCCAATCCTTCTAAATTCCTAGATAACACACTACTCATAAATCAAAGCATAATCAGAAGCTCACCACCACTTTTAAGAACACAGGAGAAATGGCTTAGAATATCTTGGGAGGCAGAGACCATGACTTTTAGAATTTCTTTTCAGGCACATCACAATTACTCGGCTCTTCCATGTGATGAACGTTGTGAGTCCATGCCCCCTTTTCCCAGACACCATACTTTATATAGCCTGTAAGTGACATCACCCCTCAAAGAGTTAAGGCTGTGAATTAATACCTTTTACTTTGGGTCTCCTCTCACTTTTTAGCCATTCCTCGATAGCATGGGTTAATCCACGTATATTCCCCTAATACGTCTTCCTGACTATCTGACAGAGACCTATCTCCCATTGTCACATCAGCACCCTCTGACTCTCCCCAATCACTACCTGCTTCACTCTCACTCTCAGCTTCCTCTGGCAGACCCCCCCACCCCACGATATCCTGAGGGGCCTGGTTCATCTTCTTCAGAATCAGGCATGACCTGACAAGGAACCCTCACAACATGAGGGAATGGGATTTTGCAATATCCTTCCCCTGGAGTGGGATGGGAATGGAGAATTTTATAGTATCCTTCCCCTTCCAAGCCCACCAAACTACACCCACAGAACCAGTTGGGAAATTTTTTGAATTTCACCCAGCGTAGAAAAGCTAAAACCCATTGTGATTCAGTCATATAAATAAATTAGTAAGTAAGTTACCGTATATTTTCGGTGTGTAAGACGCACCTTTTTACTTCCAAAAAGTGTGTAAAAAACTGGGTGCGTCTTATACATCAAAGTCACCACTTGTTAGCAGCTCCGGCTGCAGCGGAGGCTCTTGACCAGATTGCGCCGTTGCGACCTCTCCGTGGCACTAGACACCGTTGAGCTCCATGGTTCAACAAGGAGCTCTGGGAGTTGAAACGCCAGAAGAGACGTCTGGAGAAGCGATGGAGGAAGAGTAAGTCTGAATCTGATCGAACACTTGTAAGAGCTTTTATTAAGACTTACAAAGTGGTGCTCAAGGCGGCAAGATGCACGTATCATGCCGCCTTGATTGCATCAGCGGAATCTCACCCGGCCGCTCTGTTTAGGGTGACCCACTCCCTTCTTAATCAGGGGGGAGTTGGGGAGCCCTTGCAGAGTAGTGCCGAGGACTTTAATACATTTTTCGCTGATAAAATCGCTCGAATCCGGGCAGACCTCGACTCCGATTGGATAGCAGAGTCGACTGACAATGAGTCAGTCAAGGTGACTGGGGCCCATACTTGTCCACCTATCTGAGAAGAGTTTGATCTGGTGACACCTGATGAAATGGACAAGGCCAGGACAGGGTTGGGCTGAGAGAGAGTGACTCGCCCAAGGTCACCCAACCAACTTACGTTGCCAAGGCAGGTCTCACAATCTTCCACTTCCTAGCCTCGTGCCTCAACCACTAAACTAAACTGATTAGATATGACTTTTGTACCGATAGATAAATAGTTGGAGCTAATATAACAATAACTCTCATATCAGAATGAGTATCTATTTAAGTCAAAAATTATGAGTTACTTACATTACATAACCTATTCCACTGCTTAGATAATTAGGCACTAGAATACCATTTTGGAATATTGGAGGTTGTTGCTTTGGCTTAGAATGGATGCAATTTGAAGATTCTGATCAAATCCTGCCTCTCCATATGAAATTTCTATGTGGGATCTCTTGTCCTGTTGAATGCAGGGATAAGGAATTGAATTTCCCTCCCATCTTTCTGATTATTATTGGGGGTTTTTTTTTTGAATGTATGACTAAATTTCTTGGGTGGAATTATTTATGGTTTCACTTAAAAAAAACAATAAGCGACCAAACCTGTGTTGTGGCCCTTGTAGTTGAACCTTTCTGGGATACCTTTGCTTATATACATATACATATACATATACATATATACATATATACATACATACATACATACATACATACATACATACATACGTGTGTGTGTGTGTGTGTGTGTGTGTGTTTGTGGGTGTATTAGGTCTTGGCATATTCTGGTCTTTTCTCATGTAAAGTTGATAGAATCTTGGTAACATTTCAATGAGATCCCACTTGTCATCTTCAGGCTGATGCTTTGGGCTTTGTGCTCAGGCAAACACAAAGCACAAAGTCAAAAGCACTTTGAAATTATTCTTTGGTTTCTATGATATACAGTGTTCCCTCGATTTTCACGGGTTCGAACTTCGCGAAGTGTCTATACCACGTTTATTCAAAAATATTAATTAAAAAAATACTTTGTGGGTTTTTCCCTATACCACGTTTTTTTCCGCCTGATGACATCATATGTCATTGCCAAACTTTCGTCTGCCTTTAATAAATATTTTTTTAAATAAACTTTAATAACTAAACATGGTGAGTAATAATCTAAATGGCTGCTAAGGGAATGGAAAATTGCAATTTAGGGGTTTAAAGTGTTAAGGGAAGGCTTGTGATACTGTTCATAGCCAAAAATAATGTATTTACTTCCACATCTCTACTTCGCGGAAATTCGACTTTCGCGGGCAGTCTCAGAACGCAATCCCCGCGAAAATCGAGGGAACACTGTACAGTATATCATATAAAGACAATATAATATATATAATATATTTGTAATATAAACTGAAGAATAATTTCAAATGTTGTAATTATTATAGTTTTAATTGACAAAGTTATTTCTAATCCCATAAATCATCACAATAAACCCATGGGTTTATAGCAGTCCAGAAGAGTGTTCAAGGGGTTATTTTCAGTGTTAGTGTATCCTATAAGTGAATAGCAACTTTTTAAATAGAATGTCAGAGAAATAATAACTTTGTTCAGCAAAAATGTGAAATTCTGACAAAGAAAGACATTTATCTATTTCAAAGGTCCTATGGTGATTAGTTTGCCCCTAATTAATGATGGCTTTTTAAAATAAGAGATAATTGCTGACACACGTAATGCAGACAGGTCAATAGCTAAAATGAGCAATAATGAATATGTACTTTGAAGCATGTCTGACAGAGTGCTTAGACTACAAAAAGTTAAAGAGGTATCTTGTGCGCATTTGATAAATGACATTCTTCCACTATCCTCTTTTTCTCTCAGTGTTTAAGGATTATAGCTTTTAATGATTTGGGGTTGGAACCTTGACTCTTAAAATTTTAGATTTATGATAATTCAGAAATGCCCATGTTAAACTGGGAAAAAAGAAGAGTAGGATTATTTCTGACCATGATAATTAATAGCAGAATCTTCCCTTGTAACAAATTCAATGGAGGTCAATGTGTTGCTATGGTAATGTCCTAGCCAAGCAATTTTGCCCATTTTCCAGTCTACTGCTCCTTTGCATAACTGTGAGTGATAAAATGTTTTAATTGCAATATTTGCAAATGATGCAACATCTGGGCTCCAGATTTACATAGAAAGATACAAGATTAATGGAATTATTAGCATATTGGTGTAAACCTTGATATGATAAATTTAATTACTGGAAGCTAAATTTTTACTGATCAGTTTTTGCATGTTAGGCAGGTAAGAAGAAGAGTGGTCTTAAAAGTGGTCTCCTTTATTACAAGATTTTTTTTAGATAAGTTTTCCCCCATTAATATTAGACATGAAAAATATGTGGCATATTAACTGGAGGATCCAAAACAAATTAGCGTGGTATTTTTTGTATTTAAAAAGTTGAACATTACTACAGAATTAGTCTTTAATGGCAAAAGCCAACCTTTTACTAGTATTGGCAGGGCTTTAGGAGCTCTCAATGTGTGTAGGCCTTGTAATGTTATATAGAAAAGACCTTGGGGTAATAGGTGGAAAAGCTAAAGACTACACAAATAGCATGTGTCTTTCTCCTGTCTCCTAAGGTCATTGCCACATAGCTTTATAGCCCTTCAATAAACTTTTATTTTAGTAGTGGCAATTTGACAAAGCAGCAGAAATGAATTAAAATGTAGTCAGCTTATGAAGCCTTTTATAGATGTTCTGGGTTCTCAAGTACCACTACAATGGAATAATGACATTTTGGAGAATAATGACATTATGGAATAAATATTGATTTTAGCATGAGCTAAACTGAAACTTACCATGTTAAGGAATTCATTACTAAATTTGAGCTAACAGTAAATTTTTAAATATCATTTTTTTTATCATCGACAGGGCAATAGGATCCTTCCCTAGCTCTGCTGTGTTGCCTAAACATAGAAATGGGGAAAATTGTTCCTGAGAAGACAAAGAATGTTGAATGCTTCCCCAGAATAGTATATTTTTCTAACAGGGTCACCCAAACCATGGAAGTCATGCCAGTTGTCCAGGTAAAGCAATCAAGCTTTATAGATGCTCAATTCATATTGCATGAGAGAAATATGATAAACCTCTCCTGTAATTTTGTTTGTTTGTTTGTTTGTTTGTTTGTTTGTTTATTTATTTACTTACTTACTTACTTACTTACTTACTTACTTACTTACTTACTTACTTACTTACTTGTATGCTGCCCCTCTCCGTAGACTCGGGGCGGCTTACAGCAAAGATAAAAACAATATATAATAACAAATCTAATAATTAGGATCTAAAATAACAATAATACATTTAAAAAGTCTAAAAAACAAGAAACACCAATATATAAAAACATACATACAGTCATATCATACACAAAAACTACATAGGCAGGGGGAGATGTTTCAGTTCCCCCACGCTTGACGGCAGAGGTAGGTTTTAAGGAGTTTACGAAAGGCAAGGAGGGTGGGGGCAGTTCTGATCTCTGGAGGGAGCTGATTCCAGAGGGTCAGAGCCGCCACAGAGAAGGCTCTTCCCCTGGGTCCCGCCAAGTGACATTTTGCCAAGAAAAGCACATAAAAATAGAAAACATAAAATGATTAACAATATAGTGTTATATATTGGTTGCTAGGTCAGATTGCACTTAACATGCTACTGAGGAAGAGATGAGGATCTTTTGGACTGCTTACAATGTGGTTAGATTAAAGATTTTGGGACATTTAGTTTTTGATGATACAATACACACAAAAAAGAAAATCTGAAGCTGAACTGGAGTCCAAACATGGAAATAAATTGCATGAATTGCAGGAAAGATTAACATAGTGAAGGAGGAAATAAAACAACTATAAATTGAGGTCTTAAGTATCAGTGAATTGACAGGAATCATACACTTTCATTAGGTCTATTTACACAGGACAAATGTTGCTTTTCTAATTAGGAAGGGTAGAGCAACAATAGAACTTGACTATTGTGAAATCAGTGACCAAATATATCAATTAGACATTGTGGACAACACTTATAATATGGCACTCATCCAAGTCATGTTCCAACCACTGATGCAGAACAAGAGGCTGATTAGTTTTTCTTCAAATTCAGTTTGAAATTGATAGAATGTGCAACAAAAATGTGATATTAATGACTGATTATTGGAATGCCAAAGTTGGTAATATTACTGAGAAATACATAGTTGGATCAAATGTTTTAGGAGACTAAAATGTAGCAGGATAGCTATTTTTTTCCTATTTCTGCCACTTTAGTTATTTCTTCATAGCTAATATTAGTTTTAAATAAGAAAATTATGCTTTCACACATGGACACTTCAGATAGAGAAATCAAAAGTACTATATTATTGCTTTAAAAAAAGTGGAGGAATTAAGTGATGGCATTAAAGATATAGAACAGAACAGAACAGAATTCTTTATTGGCCAAGTCTGATTCGACACAAAAGGTGCATATGCTTTCAATGAACATAAAAGATAAGATACATTTGTCAAGAATCATATGGTACAACACTTAATGATTGTCATATGAAGACATAACTGGATGCTAATTGTAGCACAGATGACGACCTGCTTATGAGAGAAGGAGCAGACCACCCAACCAGTTTCCACTCTATAACCTTGAACACGAACCACCATAAAAAAATATAAGGAATGTTCCAAAAATACCTCTCATAAGAAGTTTCCAACCACAAATTGCTATGCTAAAGTAATTGGATAATAGTATGGATAAATCAACAGTAATGTCTTGATGCTATTCAAAGATGAAGCCAGATTAAAGAAATATGCTGAAATACTGTATAGTAGAGATTCCAAATCCAAGATGCTTTAGAAAGTATTTTCTACCCATAACTTCCAGTACTCAAAAAAGTCAGTCTAGTCATTATAAGCTGGAAGGTTATAGGAACTGGTCATCGAAATATGACAGCAAATAGAAGAATCAGTAAACGTTAACTTAAAGTTAATATGACTTCAGAACATATATGAATCTAATTTTTGTATATATCAGGAAATATATATCTGTGTTCTGCTATGAAAAGTCCATATCAATTCTTCATAATCTTTTTCAAAGCAGAAATGTGTATATGATTTAAATTTTGTTATTATCATATACCAGTAAATCACAATTTTCAATATTTATTTTGAGTATATTTTATTTAAATTAAAATGATTATCTTAATTACTTTGCATGTATAAAACAGATATACTCAATCCAAAAAATGTCAATTTTCTTTTCTTCTCCATTAAAGAAACAATTGTATAAAGTTTTGAGGACATCTGTTCTCCTTCATTATGTAGTTATTTTGAAAGATTTTCAGAAATTGATAGAAATATGCCTTTTGCAACATTGTTATAAAACTCGTTAAACTACATTTTTAGGAATCAGAAATCAAATAGATGAAAGTCAAAAATAGTAATTGCCACTACTGTGATGTGAAGCTTTTATATTATTCTAATAAAGTTTTCAGTTTTCTTCCATTTAGAATTATTGCAGATTTTATACTTGTTGGAAGTATGCCTTGAAATTCAAAAAGCAAATCCAAATAGGAAGAGAATTTAAAGCTTTTGAACTTTCCAAAGCTATATGTTTCCAGTTTGATGTCTTGATCTCAATAGGCTGATTCATACTTTTTAAATTTTCTGGTTAAAAAAAGAATAGTGTATAATAATTCCTTGTTCAAGACAGGAATCAAAGAAATTCATTCTGTAGCATGTGAGGTGCTACAAGAAGTTAAGTCATCTTTGTCATTAAATATAATGTTAAAAAGCCATCAATATTCCTTGTTAGTTTTTCTAAATTGTGATTTTCAGTCTGTCTGTTATCAATAAAAACCTTGTCTAAGCTTAAGGCATCATTCATGCAGTTCGGCCCTGACAATCAATTATTCTTTTCACTTTTTAAAAAGGGTCTTGGTTCAAGAGCTATAGTTTCAAAAATGCTCGTATCATATAGGAAGCAAAGATAAGCAAACATAAAAGTTTTCTACTACTCTGTTTAATTCAAGTATGCTAACTATATTGTTACAATGCCATAAAACAATGGGTGTATTACATCTGAAAAATCAGACTACTGCTAGTAGATAAGTAGTAGTTGTTATTTTTTAAAGTGAACCCACTATTTCTTATAAAAAGACATAGGTTTGTGCAGAGGGTAACCCATTATTTTTGGGTGAGCTTTGAAAAAAATCTGTCTGGAAAACTCTCAGTCACATACTGTATATCAATTTAGAAAGTATAGATTCTTCAAGTTATATATGTCACATTTTATTTAAGTACAAGGGTTAGGGCTAGGGTTTACTTCTATCAGAACTAGACATAATTCTAGTTTAAATTATATGAAAAATATAAACAGAATATAATAATGAATGTATCTGAGCATTAAGTACATGCTGTGAAATTTTAATCCCTCCAGCTTTTTTGATTAGGAGCTACAGGGACACTATGTAATTTTCTTCTACAATTTTTTAAGTCCACCAATATGGCCTTTCAAAATAAGCTCCTTTTTGATATACTGAAAAATTCTGGTGCACAGTCTAATTCTTAAATTTATCAGAAAGAAGACAGATATGAATTTTAGGAAAACCTTGTCTATACCATTATACTATTAGTAACCTTGAGACAACTGTGTCATCTTAAAGTATATTATTTGGTGAAAATATTCTATTAGATAAATATTAAAATAACAGAATTAGTGGACTATTATTATCAGATATATTATATGGATGCTTCTGAGAGGTGGGAGAAAATATACAGTAATACAAAATCAGTACTATCAGAAGATTAACTTCAACCACTTACTGTACACATTCATGTTTAGTAGATTCAACAGAGCTGTACTGTACAGTGCATAATGCATATTACTTTAAACTCCTATCTATTATACATATCTATTAAATCTACAGTACTTAGATGTGGTAGTGTAAGTAGCTAAAGTGCATGATATTATTCAAAATGGATAATGAAATCGTATATATTGACAAAAGGCATATATATTAAATGGTTGCTAATGCTTCCGAGCAGTTCTTGCAAATTGTTTTGTCTGCAGATCTTTTATAACTTTCCATTAAAGAATTTGGGCAAAGTATATAATGTTTCCAAAATTGTAGGATTTTTTTTCCCTTCCAAACTCTTATTATTATTGTTAGATTAGACTTGATAGACAGAAAAAGCTAAAGCAAAATACAGGAGTCTAATCTCTCCCATCATTTAGAAGCTAAAGAAAATGCAAATAGAAGCACATTTTCAGTATCCTAACTAAGCCCCAGGTCAGAGTGATAAGAAAAGGAATACTGCTACTGATTTCAACTCTTGTAGAAACATCAAAAAGAATAAAAAAGAAAAACAGTACAGAAACAAAAGAACAATGCAGGAAGGATAGATTGCTGTCATTCAAGAGCAAGTGGAACAGGGAATAATGATTACTCTCCCTATATAAGATTCCAGTTTTTCTTAAGCGAACACAATAATCTCTATGAACATTCTGAATCTTAACATATGCAAGCTTTCTCTTTGCTGCCTGCTTGCTCTGGAGTGCTGCTGCTGTGTTATTCTCATACTGCAGGGAATGAAAAGTAGGTCAAGTGAGTTGGTAAGTTTATATCATTGACCTACTTTAGCACTTTCTTTTTTACTGGCAGGCATTGATAGCAGAGAAATGTACAGTAAATTACCGAAAGTAACTGAAAATTTTCAAAGTAGAGTGAGTTGTGGGTTCCACATTTTTTCAGTTTACATTCCAGCCATAGTCAGAATCCCTAGATCTATACATATTATTATATAATGAGACTGTTGCCATTTTTGTACAGGTTTTTGTTTTTTATAAATAGATGAGACATCTTAAAAGCCAGTTTAGATTTTGTGCCAACAAACTTACTTACTTACTTACTTGCTTACTTGCTTAGTTACTTATTTAATTCAATTTGTATGCTGCCAAGCTCTCTAGGGACTCTAGGTGGTTCACAACCAAAAAACAAACAAAAACAACCCAACAACAACCATACACTATAATATTAGGACAACTTTTTTTTAAAAGCATTTCGGAACAATTTAAAATCCACAGTAAAGAAAAAACATGCATGCCATTTATGGCTGGATCTCGATAGTACACCATCCAATCAATGGCCCCAGGCCTGCCAGAAATACCAGGTCTTTATAGCTTTCCAGAAGGCCAGTAGGGTGGGGCAGTGCAGATCTCAGGAGGTAGCTGGTTACAGAGAGTCAGAGCAACTACAGAGAAGGCTCTCCCCCATGGCCCCTCGAGCCAACACTGTTTACTTGACAGGACCCGGACAAGACCAACTCTGTTGGCCCTTATCGGTCACTGGGAACTATGTGGTAGAAGGCGGCCTTAAAGGTAGTCTGGCCCTAAGCTATGTAGGACTTTAAAAATAATGACCAACACCTTGAATTGCACCTGGAGGCCAATTGGGAGCCAGTGCAGTTCATGGAGAGTTGGTGTAATATAAAAGTACCTAGGTTCACCCTCAACTTTTCGCGGTACTGTAATCTGCACCAGCTGTAGTCTCTGAACACTCTTCAGTGGTAGCCCCATGTAGACATCCTCTTTCCAGAGTGTATGCTAACCCATTTAGAGAAAGTACTGTATAACCTTCTATATAACAGCAGACTGGTAGCAGTTATTTGTTTGACTTCCATAATATGCTCATTTATTTGAGGATATATACTGGTATTTGCTTACTTTGCTGAATCAGAAATCCCTGAGCTCAGTCATTCAGGGCCTAGTCATCTCATGGTTGGACTATTGTAATGCGTTCTACATGGGGCTACCTTGAAGAGCATTTGGAAGTTCCAGTGGTGCAGAGTGCAGTGGGCTAGTGGGAGTCTTGGGGCTCAATGAAGGGCCAATGTAAGATCACTGCTTGGTGAGCTCCATAGGTTGCCAGTCTGCTTTCCAGTGCAATTGAAGGTGTTGGTAATCATGGATTCCTTAAATTCCTTCATGGCATGGATCCAGGCTACTTGAGGGACCATTTCATCCCACTATGATTGACCTGTCCTACCTGTGCCAATAGAGGAGGCATGCTATTGGCTCAATTATTCCAGTTGATTGGGTCAGGAGAAGAGTCTTCTCTGTTGTTGAACCCGCCCTCTGGAACATCTTCTCCCCAATGTATTGTCAGATCCAACCCTCCTGACCTTTCATATGGGCCTAAAGACCTAGCTATGCCACTTAGCTTGGAGTCCCAATAGGGGAGCATCACAATAGAGGGGATTGATCAATTAACAACAGATCCAACCGCCCTCCCATCCTGTCCCTGCCCTCCCTATCTGTAATTGGATTTTACTGGTTGGCATTAGTAAAGTAAAAAAAAAAAGGCTAGCACACTTCTTTAGTAGGAACCAGGAAACTACAAGAGTTAACAATCATGTTTTAGGAAATGGACAAGTGCATTTTACTTGCTCATAAATAATATTGACCTAAAAGTAAGAGCTGTCTTAAGTTTATAGATCATTCAAATTATTTGGGGCAATATAAGCTGATTGCTATCCAGGTTATTATTATTATTATTATTATTATTATTATTATTATTATTATTATTATTACTATTATTATTATTAATTGGATTTGTATGCCGCCCCTCTCCTCAGACTCCGCAGGTTACTGTAATTCAGTTAGAGTTACTATAAAGCGACACTCTGGGTTGTTGTTTTGTTAGTTAGGAAGTTGTTTCCAACCCATCACGGCCCCGTGGACAACATTCCTCCAGCCTACCTGTTCTCTACCATACTCTGGTATCCATTTAAGTTCACACTTACTGCTTCAGTGACTCCACCCAGCCACCTCATTCTCTGCTGTCCCATTCTTCCTTTTGCCTTCAATCTTTCCCAGCATTAGACTCTTCTCCAGTGAGTTCTTCCTTTTCATTACATGGCCAAAATATTTGAATTTCATCTTCAGGATCTGGACCTCTAAAGAGCATACACTGAACTTCTAAAGAGCATACATTGCAACCATAGCCTTGACTATAAATACTTTTGTTGGCAGGGTGATGTCTCTACTTTTTAGCATGCTGTTTAGATTTGTCATAGCTTTCCTCCCCAGGAACGTCTTTTAATTTCTTGGCTGGAGTCTCATCTGTGGTAATCCTGGCACCCAGGAAAATAAAACCTGTCACTACCTCTATTTCTTCCCCATCTATTTGCCAGGAATTGAGAGGGGTGAATGTCATAATCTTATTTTTCTTAATGTTCATTTTCAATCCAAGTTTTGCACTCTTCTTCACCTGCATCGAGGCTCTTCGGATCCTCTTCACTTTTTGCCACTAGAGTGGTATCATCTGCATATGTTTGGAAACTGCAAATCATCCAAAATGAAGCCGCATGAGCGGTCATGGGCCTTCCTAGGCATGCCCATGTTTCTCCAACACTCCATGGACTGCATTGGCTGCTGATTGGTTTCCGGTCACAATTCCTATAAAGCCTATTCATGGCATCGGGCCAGATTACTTGCAGGACCACCTTCTGCCGTATAGGTCCCAGCAGCTGGTTAGGTCCCACAGAGTTGGTTTTCCCCAAGCCCCATCAACTAGGCAATGTCACTTGGCAGGGCCTAGGGGAAGAGCCTTCTCTGTGGGGGCCCTGGCCCTCTGGAATCAGCCTCCCCCTGGAGATTCACACTGCTCCTTCCCTCCTCATCTTGTGTAAGAGTCTTAAGACTCATTTATGCCACCAGACTTGGGGTGACTAGACCTTAGCCCCCTGGCTAACAAATGCTATGTATGGTTGTTGTTTGAATGGGTATGATTGATTTTTAATATAATAATAATAATAATAATAATAATAATAATAATAATAATAATAATAAATAATATGAAGATCTAAAAATTGAGCTGCAACGACTCTGGCATAGGCCCATGAAAGTGGTCCCAGTGGTACTTAGCACGCTGTGCGCAGTACCAAAGGATCTCAGCAGACATTTGAAAACCATTGGAATTGACAAAATCTCCATCTGTCAATTGCAAAAATTGTTGATATTTTACCCGGCAATCTTAATTCCAACTTTTGATTCATCTAGCCCAACTTTTCTCATGATGTGCTCTGAATATAAATTAGATAGGCAGGGCAACACTATACAGGCTTGCCAGACTCCTTTCCCAATTTTGAGCCAATCAGTGGTTCCGTGTCCAGTTCTCACTGTTGCTTTTTGACCCACGTATAGGTTTCTCAAGAGACAAATAAGATGGTCTGGTATTCCCATCTCTTTAGGAACTTGCCACAATTTGATGTTATCCACACAATCAAAAGTTTTAGCATGATCAATGAAGCAGAAGTAGATGGTTTTATGGAACTCCTAAGCTTGCTCCATGATCCAGTGTATGTTGGCAATTTGTTCTCTAGTTCCTCTGCTTCTTCAAAATCCTGCCTGTACATCTGGTAGTTCTTTTAAAAAAAAATATTTTATTGATTTTTAACAGTTTTTAGATACACACAACATAAAACAAGTGTATAGTGTATAGTTTTGGGAATGCCCAATAGTGCAGAATTTTTGGCAAAAAGTGCAAGAGGACATTAATAGAATGTTAAATACATGATGGATAATTACTAAGGAAATGGCAGTATTAGTTAGAAGTAATGCGATGGGAGAATTTAGAGAAATAAAACAAGCAGCATTAGAAAGTGCTCAGGCGGTAATAGTCTTGGGTTGGAAGGATGCGACGAAATGGACAATGCAAAATTGGTATAGGTACATCATGGTGGACCATATTCAATTTGAAATTATGGATAAAAGGATGAATTTGGATAATGAAACTGACTTGAGATAACTGATGGGACGGTGGGACAAGGTAAGACGATATATGGCGAGTAGAATCCAAGACCAAGCTACAAGGAATAAATTGGAATCACTCTATAATATGTAAATAGATACATTGCTTTTGGGTAAAAATGGTTTATACAAGAAACACCCCCCATGGGTGGTGGCATATGTATGTTTGTCGGGTGGTGGGCATTTTTTACTTCTGGTAGTTCTTGAACCACATACTGCTGGAGCCTAGCTTGTAGGATTTTAAGCATAACTTTACTAGTATGTGAAATGATGTGATAGTTTGAAAATTCTTTGGCATTGCCTTTCTTTGGAATTGGAATGTAAACTGACCTTTTCTAATCCTGTGGCCACTGTTGAGTTTTCAAAATTTGCTGGAATCTTGTCATCTCTTGTTTGACCATGTCCAGCTTCCCTTGATTTACAGATTTTATATTCCAGGAGAATGGAGAAAAGATCTTAACAGCATTGGACTTTTCTTTCACCACCAGATGCATCCACAGCTGAATGTCCCTTTGGCTTTGGCCCAGTCGCTTCACTCTTTCTGGTGCTACTAATACTAGCCCTCTGCTCTTCCCAAGTAGCATTTTGAACATCTTCCAACCTGAGGGGCTCATCTTCCAGCATCATATCTTTTTGCCTGTTGGTATTGTCCATGGGGGTTTCATAGCAAAGATACTGGAGTGGGTTGCCATTTCCTTCTCCAGTGGATCATGTTTTGTCAGAGCTCTCTGCTATGGGTGGCCCTGCATAGCATAGCTCATAGCTTCATTGAGCTATGCAAACCCCTTCACTGCGACAAGGCTGTAATCCATGAAGGGGCTTATTATTATTATAAAGTGACACTTTGGGTTAGTTAGCCTGATTTCACATACACACTGTGATTAATTAAAAAAGAAAAATATCTTGGAGTTATAATGGGAAATTCAGTAAAGGTATTAACCCAACATATAGTATCTGTGAAAAGAGCAAATTCCATTAGAGGGATCATTAAGAAAAGGATGGAAAATACAACTAATAAGTGTGATGCAGATCCAATCATACAAAAGTACCTTCATCAACAAATGTTCAGTTTAGTTCTGCATACAGCACTTGAGGAAGCATATAATAAAGATAGAAGTGCATGTAGTTGAGATAGCCAAAATTATCAGGGGCATGAAACCTGTCGCATGAAGAAAAAAATTAAAACTTTTAGAACTTTTTAACTTTAGAAAAATGCAAATAAAGGGGGAAATAACTTTATTTGTACAGAATATAAAATCTTGCTAGGAATGGAGAAAATAGGTAATATGGAAGATATTTTCCCCTTCCACAGACATTACAATCAAGATTATTTAGTGAATCTGACTGAATAAGACTTAGAACTGGAAAAAGAAAATATTTTTTCACAGTGTCAATCTGTGCAGTGGTTAGATGAGAGAGATGCAATCCTGAAAAAGAAGTGGGAAGTTTGAAAGAACAAAAGACAGAACATGGATGTAGTAGAAACAAAAGAAAGTCTGTAAAGCTAGAAATATATGGTAGGTATGATACATTTTGTTGGTATAAAATAGTTTTCTGTTTCTTTTTTGTTTTATTTAGTATCCAGCTTTCACTTTTTAAACTTATTAGTGTTCTGTATTCTATGTAACATTGTTTACTCGAAAAGAGGATAGTATGTATGTATGTATGTATGCAGTGAAGGCTACCAAAAGTTTTACTGCAACACTGTGGCGGTGGCTTATGCAGGACGCCCTGCATTTTTTTTCAAAACCTTTCAGTGGAAATTGGGTGCTCCAGGGTGGAGCTCCATTTTCACTACCACACTGCGTCCCCCCCCCTGTCCAGGCAGCAGCCCACCCTTGTATGTATGTATGTATGTATGTATGTATGTATGTATGTATGTATGTATGTATGTGTGTGAATATTTGCAACAGTTTATAAAAACAATTCTACATCATGTAAATATATATATATATATATATACACACACACTGTACTTTGGGAAATAATAATTAAACATTGTCTAATTTGTTACCATCTGTGTTCAAACATACTGTAGAGCAAAACACCCTGGGTGTTGCCATAATGAGATATTTCATTCTTAGTAAGAAATTAGAGGAATAAAAACACATATGAAGCAGTGCTTGCCATTTGCTGGGCCAAAAAAGAAGGTAAACATAATTTATGCTTGTCAAGGACATGATTAAACCTCAATTCAAACTTGTCTTGGCTTGAAAATAAATTGCTCCTGCAATCTTGAACAAGGTTTCCTAGATACTTTTTTTTAAAAGGAAAAAGCCTATGAGAATGCCTGTCTGCATGGAGAACTATGATTTATGAAGGTATTGATTTCTTTGTTAAATAATTAATTAGCTGTCCCACCACAATATTATTTATCAAAGATTTTTTGGCATATAATTAAATTGTCTCATAATAGATTGCACCTATATAGTTTCATTAAATATTTAAACATACATGTGACATTGCTCTCCTTTCCTTTGTTAACAATGTATTTTCTATGTACTTTTTCATTAAGGTCAATAATTACAGATCCCATACTGATAATAAAAGCTTTATCGGCTATTTGGAAACATTGAAAAACTCATCAAAAGCACCTTTGAAAGGCTATGCATTTACTATCTTTTGGTGAATGAATGATATTTTAAGAACCAAAAACTTTAAATCAACTTTTTTTTTTACAATGATGGTGAATGAAATATTTGCCAGAACTCAGATATTCCATCAAGATTTACAAGTGTCAGAAGTTAAATACAGTGGTACCTTAAGATACGAACTTAATTGGTGCCGGGGGGAGGTTCGTAAGACGAAAGGTTCGTAAGACGAAACATTGTTTCCCATAGGAAACAATGTAAAGTCAATTAATCCGTGCAACCAAAAAACCCCCCGCAAAAAAACGGCTTTCGGCGACTGCTGGGAAGCCGTGCGGCTGTTTTAAAAGGTGACAGCCGGCCTGGGGGGCTTCCCAGCACCCCCCTGAACCCGGGTTCAGGGTTCGGGGGGGTGCTGGGAAGCCCCCCAGGCCGGCTGTCACCTTTTAAAAGAGCCGCGCCGCTTCCCAGCTGTCTCCTGAAGCCGAACGCGGAAGTTCGGCTTTGGTGTTTGGCGTTCAGAGACAGCTGGGAACCCAGCGGTCTCCCGAATGCCGAAACCGGAAGGGGCAAGGTGGGGGGGGGGAGAACGGGAGGCTCAGCATTCTGTCAGTCGCAGCGCTGGCTGTCAACTTTTCTTTTTAGCACTGGGGAGGCAAGTCAGCTCCTGCCCAGTGCTAAAAAGAAAAGTTGACAGCCAGCGCTGCGGCTGACGGAATGCTGAGCTTCCCATTCTCTCTCCGCCCCCTCTCCCCTTCGCCCCCCTGTGTTCCTAGGAGAAGTGCTGGTGAGGAGCAGAAGGTCTGTCTTGCCTCAATCCCCAGCACTTCTCCTAGGAACACAGGGAGGCGAAGGGGCAAGGGGGGGGAGAGAGAACGGGAGGCTCAGGAAGGGAGCTCGGGAAGGAGCCCACGATCAGTTGGCTGCAGGCGGGAGGAAGGCGATTGTTCCGCTGCTGCCAGCATGGCCTGGTTGGCAGCAGAAGATGTAACCGAGCCCATGGGGCTGGGCTCCGTGGCGGAGACCGCCGGCCACTCAATCGCGCCGGCAGGTAACAGAATGAAACCGGAAGGGGCAAGGTGGGGGGGGGGGAGAATGGGAGGCTCAGCATTCCGTCAGTCGCAGCGCTGGCTGTCAACTTTTCTTTTTAGCACTGGGGAGGCAAGTCAGCTCCTGCCCAGTGCTAAAAAGAAAAGTTGACAGCCAGCGCTGTGGCTGACGGAATGCTGAGCTTCCCGTTCTCTCTCCGCCCCCTCGCCCCTTCGCCCCCCTGTGTTCCTAGGAGAAGTGCTGCGGGCGGGAGGAAAGCGAATGCCACGGGGCTGGGCTCGGCTCCCCCCCTTACCAGCCCAGCAGGCAGCCGCCGCAGAAGGCTCCATTCTGTTCCCTGCCGGCCCGATTGAGGGGCCAGCGGGAGGAAAGCAAATGTCTCTCTTCGTTGCGCTGCCGCCAGCATGGCCTGGTTGGCAGCGGAAGATGTAACCGAGCCCACGGGGCCGGGCTCCGTGGCAGAGACCGCTGGCCGCTCAATCGGGCTGGCAGGGAACAGAATGAAACCGGAAGGGGCAAGGTGGGGGGGGGGGGAGAACGGGAGGCTCAGCATTCCGTCAGTCGCAGCGCTGGCTGTCAACTTTTCTTTTTAGCACTGGGCAGGAGCTGACTTGCCTCCCCAGTGCTAAAAAGAAAAGTTGACAGCCAGCGCTGCGACTGACGGAATGCTGAGCCTCCCATTCTCCCCCCCCACCTTGCCCCTTCCGGTTTCATTCTGTTACCTGCCGGCCCGATTGAGTGGCCGGCGGTCTCCGCCACGGAGCCCAGCCCCATGGGCTCGGTTACATCTTCCGCTGCCAACCAGGCCATGCTGGCAGCAGCGGAACAATCGCCTTCCTCCCGCCCACAGCCGACTGACCGTGGGCTCCTTCCCGAGCTCCCTTCCTGAGCCTCCCGTTCTCTCTCCCCCCCCTCGCCCCTTCGCCTCCCTGTGTTCCTAGGAGAAGTGCTGGGGATTGAGGCAAGACAGACCTTCTGCTCCTCACCAGCACTTCTCCTAGGAACACAAGGGGGCGAAGGGGCGAGGGGGCAGAGAGAGAACGGGAAGCTCAGCATTCCGTCAGCCGCAGTGCTGGCTGTCAACTTTTCTTTTTAGCACTGGGCAGGAGCTGACTTGCCTCCCCAGTGCTAAAAAGAAAAGTTGACAGCTAGCGCTGCGACTGACGGAATGCTGAGCCTCCCGTTCTCCCCCCCCCACCTTGCCCCTTCCGGTTTCATTCTGTTCCCTGCCGGCCCGATTGAGCGGCTGGCAGTCTCCGCCACGGAGCCCGGCCCCGTGGGCTCGGTTACATCTTCCGCTGCCAACCAGGCCATGCTGCCGGCAGCGGAACAATCGCCTTCCTCCCGCCCGCAGCCAACTGACCGTGGGCTCCTTCCCGAGCTCCCTTCCTGAGCCTCCCGTTCTCTCTCCCCCCCTCGCCCCTTCGCCTCCATGTGTTCCTAGGAGAAGTGCTGGGGATTGAGGCAAGACAGACCTTCTGCTCCTCACCAGCACTTCTCCTAGGAACACTGGGGGGCGAAGGGGCGAGGGGGCGGAGAGAGAACGGGAAGCTCAGCATTCCGTCAGCCGCAGCGCTGGCTGTCAACTTTTCTTTTTAGCACTGGGCAGGAGCTGACTTGCCTCCTCAGTGCTAAAAAGAAAAGTTGACAGCCAGCGCTGCGACTGACAGAATGCTGAGCCTCCCATTCTCCCCCCCCCCACCTTGCCCCTTCCGGTTTCATTCTGTTCCCTGCCAGCCCAATTGAGCGGCCAGCGGTCTCTGCCACGGAGCCCGGCCCCGTGGGATCGGTTACATCTTCCGCTGCCAACCAGGCCATGCTGGCGGCAGCGCAACGAAGAGAGACATTTGCTTTCCTCCCACCGGCCCCTCAATCAGGCTGGCAGGGAACAGAATGGAGCCTTCTGCGGCGGCTGCCTGCTGGGCTGGTAAGGGGGAAAGCCGAGCCCAGCCCCGTGGCATTCGCTTTCCTCCCGCCCACAGCCGACTGATCATGGGCTCCTTCCCGACCTCGGAGAGCTTCCTGGTTTTCGTCCGTGTTGGATTCGTGAGCTTTCATGCCCAGGAAGCTCTCCGAGGTTGCGAAGGAGCCCACGATCAGTCAGCTGCGGGCGGGAGGAAAGCGAATGTCATGGGGCTGGGCTCGGCTCCCCCCTCGGCTTCCCCCTTACCAGCCCCGCCGCGGAAGGCTCCATTCTGTTCCCTGCCGGCCCGATTGAGCAGCCGGCGGTCTCCGCCACGGAGCCCGGCCCCATGGGCTTGGTTACATCTTCCGCTGCCAACCAGGCCATACTGGCGGCAGCGCAACGAAGAGAGACATTTGCTTTCCTCCCGCCAGCCCCTCAAGTTGGATGCACCCTCGCTGGCCCGCTCGGCCGTGCCTCCTCGCCCGCCGCCCACCCAGGATGCAGACCTGCTGCCTCGCCCCACGCCTGCCGATCCTGCGCCTCCTGCTTCCGCCCCCCAGCCAAAAATACAAAGGCGGTCAGCCGCCGCCCGCGGAGCAATGGGAAGCTGAAGCCGCCGGTGGTTTCAGACTCCCTTTGCTCCAGGCTGCTCTGCCCTGCCTGTCAGACCGTCTTTGTGTTTTTCGCTGGGGGGGGAGAGCAGGAGGACCTTCCTGACTCTCTCCCCCAGCGCCAGACCTCCTGCCCTCTCTCCCAGACAAAACCCCAAAGTGGCCTCCCGAACCCGGAAAGAAGCCCCGTCGCCGGCTGTCACCTTTTAAAACAGCCAGGCGGCTTTCCAGCAGCCTCCGAACGCTGAACCCGGAAGTTCGGGTTTGGCGTTCATAACACGAAAAAAGTTCGTACGAAGAGGCAAATTTTTTCTGAACCCCAGGTTCGTATCACGAGTTGTTCGTAAGACGAGGGTTTCGTATCTTGAGGTACCACTGTACTGTATAAAGAAATAGTCAAAATTATTATTGGTTTAATATTATAGGAAAAAATGGCCACAAATCATTGGTAAGTCTAACTGTTCATTGTTCTTTTTTCCAGGCCTCTAATTATATCCATATCTTTAAAATGATTGGTAAGTTATGATTTCAAGAGGAAGTTATATAAATTCTAGTAGAGAACATTGAATCATATATTCATACACATATATCTTGAATCCTAATGTCTAGATGGATTGAATTTTTGCATACATGTAATATGCCATTTTGTTTTGTTTAAAAATGTGGTCTGCAAAAACAGGCTTAACTGCACCAAATGGAGCAGCCATGGACAGGGTCTACTCAGGAGCACGTTCTAAATTAGCTTGTCGGCGTGGGCTTTGCGCACAGTGCCAATTTTTTTTTAATTAAAAAGCCAAAAAGAAGATGATAACAGATGCACAGTGCCAGAAATTTGGCTTCTGCAAATGCTCAGAAAAAAAAAACAATGGAAAAAAGTCATTGACAGGAAGGACATTGTAGCAGATAATTGTATGAGCTAGGCTTAGGTTGTGCTGAAGGTGATGTAGTTCTAAGCTTTCTAAGCCCAGGATTTGAAGTCTAGTTGCATAAGGTATACTGTTGTGCATAGAGGAGTGGAGGGCTCTTCTTGTAAAGTATCTCTGGACATTTTCTAATGTATTTATGCCTGCTATGCGATGCGGGTTCCAGACAGATGAGCAGTTTTCAAGAATTGGTCTGGCAAAAGTTTTGTATGCTCTGGTTAGTAGTGTGATATTACCAGAGGAGGAGCTATGTAAGATTAGGTTAACAACTCTTGATGCCTTTTTGGCAATATTGTTTCAGTGGGCTTTGGTACTTAGGTCATTTGATATGAGTATTCCAAGATCTTTGAGAGACTGAGGGTCATCTGCAAGATCTTGTTTATTTAGCTTGTATTTGGTGTTCTGATTCTTTTTGCCAATGTGTAGAACAGAGCATTTGTTGGTTGAGATTTGGAATTGCCGGATGTTTGACCATTCTGACACAAAGTCAAGGTCTTTTTGGAGGGTAGCATTGAAGATTTTTACATCATCAGCGAAGAGAACGCTGTCACTTATAATATGATCACAAAGGTCATTTATATAGAGCAGTGGTTCCCAACCTGGGGCTCGGGACTCCTTTGGGGGTGGAAGGACCATTTCACAGGAGTCGCCTAAGACCATGGGAAAAGACAATTTTCCCATGGTGTTAGGATCTGAAGCTTATATTCTGGCACCCAATCAGGGGTTTACAGTGGGGGTGTCCTCTGACCTTCCTGGCCAATCAGTTTAAAGCTCTGTTGGGAGAATTGCTACTAGACTTATGGATGGGGGTGAATACAACATGATAAACTGTATTAAGGGGTCATGGCATTAGAAAGGTTGAGAATCACTGTTACCGTGTTTCCCCGAAAATAAGACACTGTCTTATATTAATTTTTGCTCCAAAAGCTGTGCTACGTCTTATTTTCGGGGGGTGCCTTATATTTCTCAAATAAGACAAATTCACAGGCAGAAAAGCTGACACCCCTAAAGAAAGTGTACTGTACAGTACACTGATTACGGTACGGTACCTGTCAGTATGGCACCCACACACACAAATGACGGCACTTATATGGTACAACAGTATGTTCCCGCTATTGCAGCTTCCGGCCACCAGAAGAACTACAGTCTATGGATTGTAGTGGATACTGTAATGGTGGTGAGACAGCAGCAGACTGTGTCTGCTCTACCGGACGGTACAAAGCGATGGAAGGGGCCAGCAGGGGACGCCACATTATTACGGTACCGCTATGAACAGCTTTGAATGGTACCGTATGTTTTTCCACCGTACCATATGTAAATTTGACTATGCCTTATTTTTGGGGGGTGCCTTATATTAGCAAATTCTGCAAAACCTCTGACATGCCTTACTTTCGGGGTACGTCTTATTTTTGGGGAAACAGGGTATATAGTATAAAGAGTGCTGGTGTTAGTATGCTGTCTTGGGGTACACCACTGTTAACAGGAACGGGATTAGATGGGCACTCCCTATTTTGACCACTTGTTGTCTTTTTGACAGGAATGCAGTTAACACGTCTTCTAGGGGGTCCATAGGAATTCAGTTTCAGAAGTAGTTTATCATGAACCAATGAGTTGAAGGCTTTACAGAAGTCTATGTAAATTGCATCTATTGTTTTGCCCTGGTCAAGTTTTGAGGTCCATATGTTTTTGAAATGTAGTCTTGCAGATTGCAGGATATTTTTTTTCTGAAACCAAATTGCTTGTTTAAAGTCGTTTGTTAGTTTCTAGGTGGAGGGTAATGGGTTGGTATATGATTGATTCCCTGATTTTGCATGTGACACAGCATAGAGAGATTGGTCTGTAGTTTTCTAATAGATTGAGATCTCCCTTTTTGCAGTATATTATTATGAAGTATATTAAAATTGAAATTATTTTAAAACTAAGTTGTTTGTAACATATGCAGGCATCCTGGTCAAAATGTCAACATGGCCTATATTCAACTAATCTGCCTATTCTTCTATTATGTTTAAAAAGTGCTATGAGAAAGCCCCAATTAACCATCGTCATGATGGGCAGAAGTCAATATCTGATGACAGTCATAGAAGACTGCAAGTTGGAAAGAAAAGAAGAATAAATTGTGTAAGAGGATGAGTAGCTAGTAAAAAGCATGAAGTAATGAGTGGAATTTAATTAATTAATTAATTAATCAATCAATCAATCAATCAATCAATCAATCAATGTGATTAGTTGGAGTCAATATGGCTCCAGGGCACATAATAAATAGGTGAATGAAATGTAAGAAAAATAAGATATGCTACTGCATGTTGCTGAAACCAAAGGGAGGAATGTAATTTCTGGGCTCCATGTCAGAGAGAACCAGCGGTGGGTTGCTCCCAGTTTGGATCAGTTCTTAGAACCTGCAGGATCAGTGGCAGGAGGCTTTGCCCACCCACCCGGATGCTTCTGCGCATGCATAGAAGTGTTGCACATGCATGAACCATTAGCAAAATCATTTAGAACCCACCCATGATAAATCTTTCCTCCAGACACTTAACTCTGTAGTAAGCTCTGTATTCTTATAGTAAACCTGACAAATAGAACACAAGTACATTATTCATTTCAGACAAGAAAAAACATGTAGTCACAAAATATCTGCCTCCTTCAATACACTGAAATAAAATATCCATTTGCAAATCTTCTAAAACTTTTCACACATGATTCATATTCCTCTTCCTGCCATCATTACAGTTTCACCCTCATTATTTCCCCCCTCTTCTTTTCAAAGAGCCATTTTATTAATTTTTATTTTGTTTATTTTGTTTTGTCAAGTGTGTATTGGTGGTATACAGAGATATAATAATATTTATATACATGATACTTGAGTAACATGCCTCAACTACTCAGTTACTAAAGTCGTATTTCCTGCAGTCGAGTTTAAAGTGGTTTACTTTGAGTTTGTATCTATTGTGTGCTCATGTGTTGTTGTGGTTGAAGCTGAAGTAGTTGTTTACAGGAAGGACATTGTAGCAGATGATTTTATGGGCTATGCTTAGATTGTGTTTAAGGCGGCATAGTTCTAAGCTTTCTAAACCTAGCATTGTAAGTCTAGTTGTATAGGTTATTGTTATTAATGGAGGAGTGGAGGGCTCTTCTAGTAAAGTATTTCTGGATATTTTCTAGAGTGTTTATGTCTGAAATGCAGTGTGGGTTCCATTCTTGACACTTCCACATTTTAGACTTGTATTAATTTTTCATTATACTCAAATAAATTATACTTTGAATTAATTATTATTATTTATTAAATTTATATTTTCTTTTGCCATGTTTACTTATGACTAGAATGTTATAGAAAGCAAACATTTTTTCCCCTAAGGAGATTCTCATCAGTCATCATTCTCAATCATAGCTCTCCAAATGACCCAATAACATTTTTTTTTTGCATTCTCTCTTTTATTCTCATTCATTCATGTTAACTAGATTAATATTTTCTTCTGAATTGTAGTTATTCAGAATGTTACACAATTATTCCCCAAGTTTATCCATGATAATTCCATTATCCAATTCACTGGAGCATAACATGTACTTATTACCAACCTATGAATTCCTTTTATGCACCCATAAAATCTAGCTAATTCATACTTTCTGACATACATTTTTGCTATTTTATTGAAGTTAAACACAGTTATACTTCCATATGTAAATTCGTCACATCAAATCCACAATACCAGACCATCTTCATTCAAATCTTGTACATTTTTCTCCTTCCTTGTAGGTCACAGACACACAAAAATCTATATTTATTTGCTTGCATTTGCTAATTCTTTATTTTTTTTAAAAAAATACATTCTAATTTGTGATCTTACATTCTTATAACTTCATTCATAATCATGTAATTAGTCATACAAGAAAGTCAAAATGGGAATGTGATTTTTAATTAGTTGATTGAGTCAAAGTTTAACTTTATTGCCCTTTTTTGATGTATTTAACACCCATTTTGAACATAGTTGAAAAAAAATACCTGGAAATTTGGAAGGGGGTATTGAAACAAGTTTTGCTATAATCAGTGAACTTATTTTGTAGTTCAACTCTGAGTGTACTCAATAAGCCAGGAGCAACACAAACATTTTTTTCCTTTGATGTTTTTTTTATATTTATTTACTTATTTTAGTAAGCTAACTTTAACATTAGACAAGTGAAATATGTGTAATTTATATTGGAATATATACATGTATACACTGTGACAATTATTACACAAGTGAGTATTTTGACCATATCATCATTTTTATGCATATTTTCCATCTCCAAATTGAATAAACTTGAATGGTTAGTGGATATAAGTCCCCAGAAAGTGAAAACAACCCCCCTGCCATTGTGCAGGAGGCCCACTAATCCATGCCCACCATGTTCATGTCCACCCAGCAACTGGGCAGAGAACCTATTGCTAATTTTTTGAAGCCCACTCCTGGAGAAAAGCAAAATTTTATACCTAGGCAGGAAAAACCAAAGATACAAGTACAGATTAGGCAAAACCTATCTCAAAAACTGTAACTGTGAGAGTCTCTCTCTCTCTCTCTCTCTCTCTCTCTCTCTCTCTCTCTCTCTCTCTCTGTATGTATGTATGAAGGAATTAATTATGCTTACTTGCAAGCAGAAGAGTTGCAAATAACACAAGAATAAAATAACTATTAGAAAAGAGTGGTTTGAACTCAGTTTTATGACCACTCATCACTGACAAATAAACTGTGAATTACTTCCCTTGGGATCTGAATAGAGATAATGATGCTTTGCCCAACTTTGCACTATCATACCATTTATTATCAAATTATATTTAATTACTGGATTTGTATGCTGCTCCTCTCCGAGGACTTGGGGTGGCTTACAACATATAAAAGAAACAATATAAACATCATAAATCCAATTGATTCAAAATTCAAATTGATAAACTACCCAGTCAACTTATGTGACTTTAATCAAAGTATTCTTCTTGACCATATAGTTATTTGAGGCAAGGTTTCTGCTCCTTTCTGAATGGATGGTTCTAGTCTATCCTAGTGACTGTAGCTATGGAATTTGGTATTCCTTCCCATGTTAATCAACATCAAGATGGTGCCACTAATGAAGATAGTAGCCTGAAGATCATTTTGATTCTCATGTTGTTAGGGTCATTTAACTGTGAGTGTATAATCCTAACATGATTAGCCAGAGTTCATATCCATGCATATTCATATAGATTTATGAAAATCTTATGTCCTTTAAGTAACTGATATCAATAAATTGAAAAGCCTAATTATATTATCCAAAGGAGTTATTTCTATGGTACTTTAAGTGACTGAAGACTACAAAATATTTCACAGGTAAAAATACTCTACTCTTCTTAAAAAGGATCTACTATACGTGCAGCAATGAAACTTTTAAATAGCCTTCAGTGATGTTAGTGGAGGTAACTACCGTAATAAGTTTTGTAGTCAGAAACATTTCCAGCTCTATTGTTAAGTAAAAGAACTTTTTCTATTCTTGCTCTAGAAAAGATACAATACCCAGAGGAGGGGGAAAGTAATTCAGTAAGGATGTGGAATAGGCTGTGGGTATGAAAATAGTGAACTTTCAGGTCAGATATTTCCCTTGTTAATATTTTGACCTATTTCATTGCAATTTGCTAATTTATAGTAATAAATTATATAAGAGAAATTAGTTATTTTGAACTTAGGCTGAATAGTCTGTCATTAGAAATTTAATTCCATAATTGTATTCTGTAGCTATCTTTAAATAGTAAATCAGCAGCTCTGAGATAACTAGGAATGTGGAGGGAGGGAATGTCATTCTACACATAAGGGGGAGAGTTATTTCTTTTCTCTTTCTCTGTGCTACATCCCAAAGATAATTCTTCAATTGAACTCCTAGTTAATTAAAAAGAAAGCAAAGATGTAAATGCCTATTATGTATTCAGCATAATATCGAGTTTTGGCCTTGAGTCTTTATTCAGCATGCCAGTGTTGAATGTCGGTAATCTTGAAGATGAATCCCTTTAAAATATTTTACTTAAGCTAAAGAAAATGTTTAGAGGAAGACTAAGAATTCATTTTTGCATTCCTATATGCATATATTTTAATTTTAATACTCTTTGTGTTTTGCTGTTACCCAAGACTCATTGCATCCCATTAATTGATGAAAGAAACATTCTTCTCTTAACTAAATGTACACTGTCCCCTTTCAGGGTAAAAAGTATCATATGAAATATAAGAAACCAAGATATTGCAAACAAAGGAAAAATACAGTATATTTATACTAATAGCATTTACCAACCCCTACCATACTTCTATGTCCTTGAAAATTATCTTTGCTTCTAATATACCCCTCTATTCTATTCTATTCTATTCAGATGAATTATAAATTAAAAGGAAAAAAGTGGGAAGATATATAATGGACATGAACAGATCTTGTTAAATGGAGTTTAACACATATATGAGTAGATGTCAGCATGAATGAAAGGACAAATATATGTCAGAAATAAGAAGTTGGCATTATCTATAGTGTTGTGAATATACAGTATACGAAAATAGAAATCCATAGGCTGGTGATGGTTGTATGTAATAGTGACGATGAAACATCCACATAAAAGTTTTGGGGAAAATTGCATAGCATTCTGAATGAATGAATGTATGTATGCAGAAATATATTTTAATGGTGAAAAATGTATACCCAAAAAGTTGCATGAAAACAACATAAAAGGGTACAGGAAAGGTGGCTTGGTCAATTTAGAAACAAAAATGAATGAGATTAAAAATATGTTTCATAGAAGTTTCACTTTTCTTCAGAGTCCCTTGTCTAAGGTCATGTGGAATAGGATTACAACCTAATCTTTTGAGGCTGATTCAAAAGTTTTATCACTGTCTTTTCTCTTTTTCTAGAACATAGGATAAACTGCACCTTTAAATAGCTAGGACATGTCATACCTAATGCAGCTATAAATGAACTGTACTCTTTAAATTGAACACTTCTTTTGGGTTAATTGTGAAGTGTCACTTAAATAACTTGGAATGGTGATAATGAACATATTGACATAACACCATAGCTATTTTTAGAAGCTGTGACCATATACCTGTAATTATACAATGTTATTTATTAAAAAAAACTTTTAAAAAGGTGCTTTTGTTCCTGTTGTGTTTGTGACTACCATGTGGTCACAAGAGAAGAGAAACAAAGATCATTAGGGAACTTGGGGATAAAACATATAAAGGTTGCTGCAACTGGATATGTCTAATGAAAAGAAGGACTAGGGTGATGTGATATCAGTATTCTGATATCTCAGTGGTTGCCACAAAGAAGAGGGAGTCAAACTATTCTCCAAAGCACCTAGGGTAGGACAAGAAGCAATGGGTAGAAACCCATCAAGGGTTCAGGGAGCAAAGCAACTTAGAAGTAAGGAGAAATTTCCCGACAGTTAGAGTGGTTATCTAATCAGTGGAACAACTTGCTTCCAGAAGTTGTAAATGGCCCAACACAAAGTTTTTATTAAGCGATTAGATAATCATTTATCTGAAGTGGTGTAGGGTTTGCTGCCTAAGCATAGGGTTGGACGAGAAGACCTCCAAGGTCCCCTTCCAACTCTGTTATTCTATGTGGTGTCTAATTTATTACAATTACTTATTCAGGTAGAGCTGATCTTGTTATGTGATGCATAAAAAGTAGATTAAAAGAGGTTCTGGCTTCAACTCTGTTCTTTCAATAATTATCCAGTGTTGCTTGAAGCAGTTTACTGACTAGTTTATCCAAAGTGATTTCTTTGCAAGGCATTTTTTTCCAAACATATGGTCTGAATTCTTTGATACCTCACTTTGAGTTGCCTTAAAGTGTGCCATGAAGTCTGCATGAATCTCTGAGAACTTTTGTTCCAGTATGCCCACCCCTCGGAGTGGGGCGGCATACAAATCTTAATAAATCTTAATATTAAATCTTAATCCATTTATTGCAATAAAAGGAAACCAGTCAACGTGCAATCTAAATGCCTAATTGTGTGAAGTTTATTGTAAGTTAGCTGTCATGGTTATTTATAAAATAAGTGAGCATTATATAAATATTTGAATTGTGTTTTCTGTAGTAGCATTTAGAATCAGAGTTACAGTATTTAGAAATAAGAAACTGTGGAATTTGTTCATTTGATATTTTAATGAAGTTTAAAGTCACTATGAAGAATGAAGAATTCAAATAACAAGGCATAGACTTTCATTTTGGGAAATGTGATAAAGGGTGATCTTAGGGTCATCTTAATAATAAAAGTCCAAGGAATGCTTATCCTTTAGTTTAAAAATGTAGAAGGTTGATAAACGTAAGGTACCTCTCTCAGGAATATGGCTCATTTCATTATTGCTGAGATAGGAATTTTACTATTTATATAGTGTAAATAATTATGGTTGTTGATCCATTTCTTTTATTTCCTATATTGTATAAACCATTGCTAATCTATTCAGTCACTTCACCTCTGTTAACTAGGAGCTAAATAGCCACAGCTGTAGGATATTTATGTAACTTTGTTTCAAATATCCATATTTGGGGAGGATTGTCATTTTTCCGCAACTGCTGGTGGGCAGCCTTATTGTTGTTGTTTTTCCATGCAGTTATGACCATTTCTCAGAATCTGCATGGTCAAGTTCTGCTTAGTAAGGTTTTTCAGCAATGGTTTTACTATCACCTCAGTGAAAGTGAGTAGCCCAAAGCCACCCAACTGGCTTTGTGCTTAAAGCAGGACTAAAATCTAGAAAGTATCCAGTCCAATTTCTTAACCACTATATAAACTGGCCAGTAGCGGGTTTTAAATTAGCTTCCTACTGATTCACACACATGCTTGCATGCATGACACTTCTGCGCATGGGCAGAGTCTCCCAGCGCCACTGCTACTGGTTCACAGAATTATGACATCAACAAATCATAAATTAATTAGTAAATTGTATAAATTCTTATTGTTATATGAACTAGAGGAAGAAATAAGAGAGACTGATTGATTGGGCACAAAATTTGGGATACAATATTGAATTGGATAAGTGAGAAAAAATGTGGAAAACAAATTAACAATAGCCACGGCATTTAGAGAAAATCAGTGCAAGATGTTCTATAGGTGGCATTTAACACTGTAAAATCTCAAATAAAACCTAACCTCTCTATTGGAAATGTCATGATTTCCTGGCTCCAATCCTCCCCCGCAGGGAGGCGGAATCGACTAGGTGGTTCTGCCCCAGACGCCTGTGGACCCAGAGGGCTTTCAGAGGGCGCTTGGGGTTTTACCAGATTCAATCATCCACAGCTCGGCAAAGTCTCTTGCTGTGGCCTGGAATAGGGCTACAGTGGAGGCTCTTGACCGAATTGCATCGTTGCGACCTCTCTGTGGCACTAGACCCCGTAGAGCTCCATGGTTCAATGAGGAGCTCTGGGAGTTGAAACGCCAGAAGAGACATCTAAAGAAGTGATGGAGGAAGAGTAAGTCCGAATCCAATCGAACATTTGTAAGAGCTTTTATTAAGACCTACAAAGTGGTGCTCAAGGCGGCAAGATGCGCGTACCATGCCGCCTTGATTGCATCAGCGGAATCCTGCCCAGCCGCTCTGTTCAGGGTGAACTGCTCCCTTCTGAATTAGGGGGGGAGTTGGGGAGCCCTTGTAGGGCAGTGCCAAGGAATTTAACTCATTTTTCACTGATAAAGTCGCTCGGATCCGGGCAGACCTCGACTCAAATTTCATAGCAGTATCGGCTGACAACTAGTCAGTCGAGTTGATTGGGGCTTGTCTTTGTCCATCTTTCTGGGAGGAGTTTGACTTAGTGACACCTGATGAAGTGGACAAGGCCATTGGAGCTGTGAGTTCCGCCACCTGTTTACTGGATCCGTGTCCCTCTTGGTTGGTTTTGGCCAGCCGAGAGGTGACACTGAGCTGGGTCCAGGAGATTGTCAATGCTTCCTTGGGGAGGGGGTCCTTCCTGGCTCCTTATAAGGAGGCACTTGTGCGCCCCCTCCTCAAGAAGCCTTCCCTGGACCCAGCCATGCTTAATAACTACCGTCCAGTCTCCAACCTTCCCTTTATGGGGAAGGTTGTTGAGAAGGTGGTGGCACTCCAACTTCAGCGGTCCTTGGAAGAAGCTGATTATCTAGGCCCTCAACAGTCAGGATTCAGGCCTGGCTACAGCACATAAACTGCTTTGGTTGTGCTGATGGATGATCTCTGGCGGGCCTGGAACAGGGGCTTGTCCTCTATCCTGGTGCTTCTTGACCTCTCAGCGGCTTTTGATACCATCAACCATGGTATCCTTCTGTGCCATCTGGAGGAGCTAGGAGTGGGAGGCACTGCCCTCCAGTGGTTCTTCTCCTACCTCTCCGGTCAGTCACAGTTGATGTTAGTGGGGGATCAGAGGTCGACCTCTAGGTCTCTCCCTTGTGAGGTGCCTCAGGGGTCGGTCCTCTCCCCCCTGCTATTTAATATCTACATGAAACTGCTGGGTGAGATCATCCAAGGGCATGGGGTGAGGTATCATCAGTACGCTGATCAGTACGCTTATACATCACCACCCCATGTCCAGTAAGTGAAGCAGTGGAAGTGATGTGCTGGTGCCTGGAGGCTGTTGGGTTCTGAATGGGTGTCAACAAGCTCAAACTCAACCCTGACAAGACGGAGTGGCTGTGGGTTTTGCCTCCCCAGGACAATTCCATCTGTCTGTCCATTACCCGGGGGGAATTATTGACCCCCTCAGAGAGGGTTCGCAACTTGGGCATCCTCCTCAATCCACAGCTAACATTGGAACACCACCTTTCAGCTTTGGCGAGGAGGACGTTTGCCCAGGTTCACCTGGTGCACCAGTTGCGGCCCTATTTGGACAGGGAGTCATTGCTCACAGTCGCTCATGCCCTCATCACCTCAAGGTTCGACTACTGCAACGCTCTCTACATGGGGCTACCTTTGAAAAGTGTTCGGAAACTTCAGATCGTGCAGAATGCGGCTGCGAGAGCTATTGTGGGGCTTCCAGATTCACCCACATCGCTCCAACACTCCGTGGCTTGCACTGGCTGCTCATCACAAATGCTGATCCGATCACAATTCAAAGTGTTGGTAATGACCTTTAAAGCCCTACATGGCATCGAACCAGAATACCTCTGGAACCGCCTTCTACTGCACAAATCTCAGTGGCCGATAAGGTCCCACAGAGTTGGCCTTCTCCAGGTTCCATTGACTAAACAATGTCGTTTGGCGGGCCCCAGGGGAAGAGCCTTCTATGTGGTGGCCCCATCCCTCTGGAATCAACTCCCCCCAGAGATTAGAACTGCCCCCACCCTCCTTGTCTTTTGCAAATTACTTAAGACCCACCTGTATCGCCAGGCATGGGGGAACTGAGACACCTCCCCCAGGCTTTTATATTTCATGTTTGATATGTGTGTGCTGCATGGTTTTAAATGATGGGGTTTTATATGTTTTTAATATTAGATTTGTTTCATTGTAATATTGTTTTATTATTGTTGTGAGCCGCCCCGAGTCTTCGGAGAGGGGCGGCATACAAATATAAATAATAATAATAATAATAATAATAATAATTATTATTATTATTATTATTATTATTATTATTATTATACACATGGTACATATTTCCATAGGTGATGGACATGTGAAAAAGCAAAGAAATGTTGGATCCAAATTAGAAAAATAATAGATGATATAATAAAAATGTATATTGATTGGAAACCAGAATTATTTTTATTAGGAATTGTTACAGGCAACTATTCGAAGGAAATATATTATCTAATAGTACACATAGTTACAGCTGCTAGAATAGCATATGCAGCAAAATGGAAACAAAACAACAATAAGGAAAATTTGAAAAAAAAAATTGACTGCATAGAGATGGACAGAATGACCAAGGAGCTATAAGATAAAGAAGAATCTGAATACAATTTAACATGGAACAGACAGTACGGATGGTTAAAGAATAAGGAAAATAAAGTTCAAGAGGTGTAAATATCAAATATCAACCATAAATAAATGCATATAAACAATAAGGAACAAAAAATACATGTGTATATATAGAAGAGTAGAAAATAAAAACATCTATATGTGCTAGATAGATGTATTAATGAACCAATCTTCAAGTGTAATAAATGATAACAATATACCGGTAACTGTATATTTGTATGTTGTTTTATATTTTAATGTAATTTAAAAAAACAGAACCGGGCTGAACCAGGAGCAACCCACCACTGAAACTGGGTGTCAGAAGCATATTACATTAATACACACAGGAAATGACTATGAGTTGTTGTGGTTAGCTCTGGCCCAGCTCCTGCCCCAAGGAATGTGAAAGTGGATGTGGGGAAAACATCCACATGCCACAGGCCTGTTTTTCTCCCGATAGAATCTGCCGACAAAGTGTCCTCTGACCAAGGAAGCGTGAGTTACAGGGAAGAGGGGAGTTTGGCAGACAGCCCAGGAGGAGATCAATCTTCCTTATCATCCCTGGATTCTGAACAAGAACTTATGACAGACCCATGCATGCAGAGAGTGATGCATAGAAGAGAACAACTGAAGGATTATTACAGGAGATAAGTGAGGCCACATGTGGTTGGGTGGGGCTGCTGTAATTAGTGCTACAGTTAAAAAGAGCAGCGTGCTGAGTTAGCCTTGTGGAAGTTTATCTGATTCATAGTTTCATCAAGATCGTGGTTTTGCTGTTTCCCTGTTCAAGATTGTGTGTGGATTTTCTGGATTTTGGAATTTGGACTCAATTTCCCAGTTACTGGGTGAGAAATTGGATTACATTTAACCTGTGCCTTGTGTGTACCAGAAAATCCCTTTGACATTTAAAAAGGGAGTTTTTTCTGCTTTTCTGTTGATAAAGACTTTTGGTTTTCCTTCTATCGTGTGGTGTGTATCTTTCTGGACTAATTACCCTGTAATTACGTGCGGTTGGCACACGCCGGCAGAACATGAGTGAGCATTGTTCATTGATTCAGGAATGGCAACAATTGCTACATAAAGTCAATATGATGATTATGAATATATGTATGCTCAAGTTTTAAAATAACAATAAAAATATAGCAAACCAATAACATAAGTTGTTATTATTATTATTACAGCATTTGGGACCTTCTGTGTTTAGCATTGATAGCATTGATCCAGTAAATTATTCTCAATCCCTGGGCCTGGTAATCAAAGGCCGAGATATCCTGGCTTCTGGCTACAGCTACATAATATATGCTCAGACTGCGATAAGGTTTGACGCATTCATAATTTAATTGTGGACAAGAGGATTGGCCTTGCTTGCATTTTGAAACTGATTGGGAGATGGATATTTCCTCTGTCAGAAATGTGCCTGGCTGGGTTTCATCTGCCACAAGCCCTGGGTTGACATCAGTGACCAGTAGATTTTTTTTCCTTTTTTTTCTTTTTTCCCCTTCTGGGCTCTGGGTATGTTTCTCCTATCACACTAAAATAATTAATTTATAGAGACTTTGAGGGTCCGGATGGGGAAGAACATGCTTTTCTGCCAGCCAGATATTTAGACTGGATTTGGCATTTTATCAACCTGTTGAGTCTTTTCTAAAGACTTAGAAAGCCACATGTTGATGTCTGATGATGTTAAAGGTTCTGACCAACTCACTATCCAGAATGGCTCCAATTAAAATGGAACCTAGGAAACACTTCACTTACGTATATTTGAGGAAAGATCTACATTTTAGACTAATGAGTCATTTTAAAGCTGGTCAGCTGGACAAATCAGTAAACTTATTATCAAAGAAAAATGATTAAGTAGACAGAACAACATGCCTTGTTGAAGCAAATCAACATGGATCCTTCAGAGTAAATTCTGATTCACTGATGTACTAAAGCTATTTGAAAATGTCAATTGCAAAAATAGAGGAGACTAATGTGGACATTGTATATTTGCATATTTGTAAAATCTTTGGCAAAATGAAGTCTTTCCCAGGATGTATTGTTAATTTTATTCCTGTACTCCCTGTCAGGGCCGCCGATAGACGGGTATTACTGGGAGCCCCGTACCGGGCCCGGTGAAAATGACCAATTAGAGGGCCCGTAGTCATCAGCTCCTTGCACATGCGCAGACTGTCACCTCAGAAAAAAGACCGGGCCCTTTTGCGCATGTGCAAGAAGCTGCAAATTTGGCGGCAGAAGGCCGGGGCCCCTAATTGTTCAAAAAGTTGTGAGAAGAGGAAGCTGAGCTTCCTTCTTAGCAACTGCAGCGCCCCGCCTGGCTGGAGCTTCCCTGGCGGCTGCAGCAGGTGAGCTTTGGGGCTAGTGGGAGGGTAGTGGCAGCGAGAGGGCGGCGCGCAGCGGGAGGGTGATGGCGGTGGCAGCGACAGCCGCAGCGGGTAGTAAGCCCCTCTCCCCCCTCTCTCTTTCTCTCAGCCGCACGCCCTTTTCCATGGGCGCGCAGTCCCCATCACCTGGCAGCAGAAGGGAAGGGAGCTGCAGCCGCCCCTGCCTCCCCACGGTGCCTCTGGCCCCCTCGGCCTTTCCGCGCTGCCCACCGCCCACCCGATCTGCCCCCTCTGCTCCTCCGCCACCTCCTGCCTTTCAGCGCAGCTCCTCCCGCACCCGGAATGCCCGCCCTGCCCGCCTCACCTTTGCCGAGAGCACTTTCGTCCCGGGCTCTCAGCAAGGGGGTTGCAGGAGAGGCGGGGCCGGCGAAGGTGATATTCAATGTCGGGGGCGCACAGGCAGTTGCACGCGCTCCCTATCTCCCTGCTAGCCCACTCGGAATATTCAAAATAAGAAAAACCTTCGCCGGCAAAGGTTTTTCTTATTTTGAATATTCCGAGTGGGCTAGCAGGGAGATAGGGAGTGCGTGCAACCGCCCGTGCGCCCCCGACATTGAATATCACCTTTGCCGCCGGCCCCGCCTCTCCTACAATCCCCTTGCTGAGAGCCCGGGACGAAAGTGCTCTTGGCAAAGGTGAGACAGGCAGGGCGTGCGCGCGTCACCGCTGAGAAGAACGGAGAGAGAACAAGAGTGAGTGAGAGCAACAGATAGCAAGATAGAGAGAAAGTGAGAAAGAGAGAGTGAGAGAAAGGGGGGGAGAGAAAGAGATAGCAAGAGATAGAGAACAAGAGAGAGAAAGAGCGTGAGAAAGAAAACAAGAGAGAAAGAGTGAGAGAGAGAGAAAGCAAAAGAGACAGAAAGAAAACAAGAGAGAGAAAGTGAGAAGAAGAGAGAGAAAGAGGGTGGGAGAGATAAAGAGAGAGGGGGAGAGAGAGAAAGAGAGGGAGAGGGAGAAAGAGAGAGGGAGAGGGGGGAGAGATAGCAAGAGAGGGAGAGAGAGAAAGAGAGAGGGAAAGGGGGGAGAGATAGCAAGAGAGGGAGAGAGAGAAAGAGAGAGGGAAAGGGGGAGAGGGGGGAGAGAAAGAGAGAGGGAAAGGGGGGAGAGGGGGGAGAGAAAGAGAGAGGGAGAGGGGGGAGAGATAGCAAGAGAGGGAGAGAGAGAAAGAGAGAGGGAAAGGGGAGAGAGGGGGGAGAGAAAGAGAGAGGGGAGAGAGAGAGGAGATAAAGGAAGAGGAGAGAGAGAAAGGAAGAGAAAGAAAGAGGGATAGAAAGAGAGAGAGAGAGTGAGAGATGATCAGTGAGCCTTTCTTTGAAGTTGCCCTTTCTTTCTTTCTTTCTTTCTTTCTCTCTTTCTTTCTTTTTCTCTCTTGCTCTCTTGCTCTTTCATTCTTTTTTCTTTCTCTTGCTTTCTTTCTTTCTCTTTCTTTCTCTCCTTCCTTCCCTCCTTCCATTTCTTTCATTCCCCCTCTCTATTTTTATTTCTCTTTCATTTTCTTTCTTTCTTTCTTTCTTTCTTGCTCTTTTTCTTTCTCTCTTTTACCTTCCCTTCCTCTATTTCTTCTTTTCTTTCTCCTTCCTACCTTCTTCCCTCCCTCCCTCCCTCCCTTCAGTCCTTCCTCTCTTACTCTCCCCTTTCATAAGTTTCCTTGCTTCCTTCCTCTGTTCCTGTCCCTTCCCCCTTTCTTTCTTTCTTTCTTTCTTTCTTTCCTTCCTTCCTTCCTTCCTCCCTCCATTTCTTGCTTTCCTTTTCCTTCCTCCCTTCTTTCCTCCCTCACTCCCTTCTTTCACTCCTTCCTCTCTTCCTCTCCCCTTTCACACCTTTCCTTGCTTCCTTTGCACCCTTCTTCTGTTCCTGTCCCTTCCCTCTTTCCTTCCTTCCTTCCCACCCTCCGTCCATTCATTCACCCATTCCTCTCTTGATCGCCCCTTTTACCATTCCTCCCTCCCTCCTTCCCTTCCTCCCTCCTTCCTTCATAGCTCGCCCTCGCCTTTCTTCCCTTCTTTCCAGATGGGAGTGCCCCCTCAAGACACCCGCCTGACTGCTGGTACCCTGCTTTTTCTCTCCCCTCGTCCTTTCCAGCTCCTCGCATTTGCTGGCTGGGGAATTCTGGGAGTTGAAGTCCAGATATCTTCAAGTTGCCAAGGTTGGGAAACACTGGCCTATGGGACCGCCTTGCTTGGCGTGAAGCGGGAAATGATCCCCGGGGGATGGAGTGGCTTGGCAACTTAAAATAGTTTTAAAATGGTGGGGGGGGGGGCAGACACTTAGGCTGTATGGGCCCCCAAAATTCCTGATGGTGGCCCTGGCGGTTATTATATGATTATTCTATAGTTCCAGTAAAACTAAGGTCAAGTTGTTGCTATCATAATCTTATGAATAAAGTTAATTCTGGGAACATCGGGTTTTATTTACAGCTATTTTCAGATGATTATCTAACATCTTCTTAAAAACTTTAAAAAAGTAGTTTTAAAATGGCGGGGGGGGGCAGACACTTAGGCTGTATGGGGCCCCAAAATTCCTGATGGCGGCCCTGCTCCCTGTGAACTCCTTTAATCATCAAAATGAATTGCCAGTAATCCAAAAAAACCTATGTTGCAATAATAATAATGCAATTTTGCAAAATCCCACTTCCTGTTGCTTATTACGAATTATAATGCATTATATCAATGTTAATTTGAATATGCTGTGTTTTTCGGAATTTTACAAGTATGTTTAAGAAAGTAATAGCACTTCAAATAAATATTAAAGTTTCACACACTAGGCATAAGTATTTCTGTCTGAAAAATTAGTTGGCTTCATTGAGTTGGCTCAATACCAAAACCATTTTTCTAGTATCACTCCAGTGTCCTAGTTGACTTAAATGGACTGAGACCAAGTGTATAACCAGTGAATGCAACAGTAGTTCAAGTGGTATATCCCATGGGAATATGAGTGTATTTGTTAAGCTTTTGGGGGAGAATTGTTAGCAAGATGTAAAATTCCAGATGGGGAAAAGGCCAGTTTTTTAAAAATTACTGAATTAAATTGTATATTGATTCAGGTGCTTAGAAATAACAAAAATACTGGCTTAACATTTTATTCCTCCGTTTTCAAAAGAAAATGAATTAAGGTGAGCAATCTCTCAAAGCATGATAAGGCTTCTCCGATGGAAGTGTTCATACACTTCAATTTGTCACAGATATTCTAGACACTGTTCTCACAAGAATATCTCTTATACAATTCTGATTCTAATTTTATAGCTTGTGAGTTTTGTCTCTCTTCTTCAGACAACACAAAGTCTATAATTTCATTTTAACTATAGCTGACATTTGTAACAATAATATATCTTAAAAATTTAATTTGTGATTTACATAATGTAAATGTTATGGGTGAAATCATCAAAAAGTGACCCATTTTATGAATATTTTAATTAGCCCTTTATATATTTCTGCAGTTTGGAGATGCTGATGATTTTCAATAAAATTTCTAAATCTAGCATTCAAAAATCAATATAATTATTAAATGGGATGTAATGCTATAAAAATATTGATGTTTTCCTGCTATATAATGGCCATCTGGATTTTTTTCAGCTGAAATGTGCAAGCCCTATATTTTAAATATACTAGATTATTTTTTTAGTTAAAATTCAAATAAAGTGATTAAGATATATAAAGTTATCTACCCATACTTCAGGGTATATTATTTGGGAAGAATCAAATTTTCCACAATACAGTGTTTCAAAATTCCATCTCAGAACAATTGCAGGTCTGATTTCATTGGAATTTGTTAATAGAGTCAGTAATCCATGTATTTTCTTCTTTTGTATTTAGTTTAGAGATACATTATATTCCATAGAATAGCATAGCAGTTTTTTTCTCAAAACCACGTTGAGCCCATAGTAGAAGAATAATCAAAATCAGTTTTATAAAGCAGAACCTTGGAATTTAGCTGCTACCACCAACACAAACATTTAATTGCAAAATGTCAGATACATTTAAAACTCCAAACAAAAGGTACAGTGGTAACCTTGGTGTTGTGGTTGGCTCTGGCCCAGCTCCTGCCCCAAGGAATGTGGAGGTGGATTTGGGGGAAACATCCACATTCCACAGGTCTGTTTTGCTCCCGATAGAATCTCCCGATGAAATCTTCTCTGACGAAGGAAGCGTGAGTGGCAGGGAAGAGGGGAGTTTGGCAGACAGCCCAGGAGGAGATCAATCATCCTTATCATCCCTGGATTCTGAACAAGAATGTATGACAGACCTACGCATGCGTAGAGTGATGCATAGGAGAGAATGACTGAAGGATTATTACAGGAGATGTGAGGCTACCTGTGGTTGGGTGGGGCTGCTGTAATTAGTGCTACAGATAAAAAGAGCAGCATGCTGGTTTAGCCTTGTGGAAGTTTATCTGATTCATTGTTTCATCAAGATCGTGGTTTTGCTGTTTCCCTGTTCAAGACTGTGTGTGAACTTTCTGGACTTTGGAATTGGACTCAATTTCCCTGTTACTGGGTGAGAAATTGGATTGCATCCAGATCCGTGTCGGACGTTTATCGTTAAGGCCAACGCCTCTGATGTTGCCGTCAGCGCTGTACTTCCACAGGCCCATCCCGAAGGTGGCACCTTGTTTCTGTGTGCCTACCACTCCAGAAAACCCATGCCCTTGGAAAGAAACTACACGATTTTTCTGCTTTTCTGTTGATAAAGACTTTTGGTTTTCCTTCTATCATGTGGTGTGTCTTTTTGGCGTAATTACCCTGTCGTTACGGGCAGTTGGGACATGCCCACAGAACATCTTAGAATAGTTATTAAAAAGATAAGAAAGAAGGCAAAAGCTTTAATTGAAGGTTTGATTATTCAGCCAAGTGTGATTCTGTGTTAAAATCATGTTCTTTATTGTTTCCGAGAGATAGAGTTAAAGCTTCTATGAGTTTTGCACATCCATTGGATGCTATAAGACATAGGTATCAAACTCGCTGTGTTATGTTGCCGTCACGAGACATTTTACAATGCCTTTCCTATTCATGGAGCTAGGGTGTGTGTGGCCTCTGTGTGACACATCCAACCTATAGGTTGCCAGTTTGACACCCCTGCCATAAGAGAGAAAGAAAAATATAAGCCCTACTTTTGTTTCTAATAAAATTGAACACTTGAAATGATGCTTAGATTATCATATTAGGATTTCTAAGGAAATAAAACAAGGAGTAATGCACAGAAGAACATTTGGAACATAATGGGAATATCAACAATCACCTGATTTCTATTGTGCTTTTCCAAGGAATTTAATATGTTTATAAGTGAAGACTTATGCACTATAAAAAAATTTGACAATTGTTTTGCCTCTGTGAATATGTTGCCTAGGATATACTGTATGTTGACTATCCAATTGACAGAAGAAGAGGAAGAGGAGGAGGAGGAGGTGGAGGAAACTTAACATGACAAATATTTACCTCAAGACATTTTCCCTGTCTTGAAAATTTTGGACATACTGGAATCTTATAATATTGTACTCAATAAAGTTTATGCCTGAAAAGTATCCTTTACCTTTCTATTAACGTCCGCATCGATGACTTGAGCACCAGTTTCATTTGTTAACTTAGTTATTAATGTTATCTACTCTAAGGTAGAAATTATATTCTGTTATAGTCTTATTAAAAAAATCAAGTAAGAGCTTATTCAGGAAGTACGATGCCATCAGATATGGCAGCTGGGGATAAGAAGGACTACTAATAAATTTTCTGTTGCTCATTATTGGAATTATTTTTTTCTTCACATAATAATTCCTCATGCTCTTTCACTTAGTGTATTTTCCATTTGCAGTTGATTCAAATGATTTACACTAGCTGGTGAATTTTGAATAAGAATTAAATCTTCCAATTTCTGTTGGTTTGAGGTCTTAGCTATTTATTGCTTGCATCCAGAGCTTTTCCCATTGTGCTTTTCAGCTATGGTTGTTTTAATTACAGGCATTGTTTTGTTTGTCTTGATGCTGATTTTGCCCATTAAGGCAAACATAATTAAAAGTTTCTCAAATCACTCTTGCCAAGGCATACAGTCTGGAACATACAGATAAAACTGTTTTCAACTGCAAAAAATTGTTGCAAAGATAACTGCCGTTTGCCTTGGAAGCCAAATAGCGCATGGATACAGAAATTGGATTTTAAAATGGGTCACTTTGAAAAGACCTGCAGAGGTAAGAAACAAAGGGGGGCAGAATCCCTATCAAATCATTTCTAAGCAGCTATGGGTGAAGCTCCTTGCTGAGCAAGGCGAAGGTTCCCCCTGGCCTTTCCTTTGCTCTCTGCCACACCATTGGGCATGTGGGCAGGCTCATCCCAGTTCCCTCTTCAGGGTCCTGACAGAGGTGAGCCCCAATGGCATCCCCCCCCCATACGTCAGGCCCAACATGCCTGAAGCTTCTGGCGAGGGGCAGCCAGTCACCTTCCAAAAGGTGCCCTAAAGAGGAACATGCAGCTGCTGCTAACACCCATTTCTGCCCCCAACCTGCCCCTCATTGACCAAAAGTGTTACATAAAAGATTATAAATGACCTACATGGCATGGGACCAGATTACCTCCGGAACCGCCTGCTACCGCACGAATCCCAGCGATCGATAAGGTCCCACAGAGTTGGCCTTCTCCGGGTCCTGTCGACTAAACAATGTTGTTTGACGGGCCCCAGGGGAAGAGCCTTCTCTGTGGCGGCCCCAGCCCTCTGGAACCAACTCACCCCGGAGATTAGAACTGCCCCCACCCTCCCTGTCTTTCGTAAACTACTCAAGACTCATTTATGTTGTCAGGCATGGGGGAGTTAAGATATTCCTTCCCTCTAGGCCATTACAAGTTATGCATGGTATGTTTGTGTGTATGTTTGGTTTTATTATAAGGGTTTTTAGTTGTTTTATTAATTAGATTTCTACATGCTGTTTTTATCATTGTTGTTAGCCTCCCCGAGTCTGCGGAGAGGGGCGGCATACAAATCCAATAAATAATAATAATAATAATAATAATAATAATAATAATAATAATAATAATAAGTTAAATTTGAAATTCCCCTTACTAGACACCTCACTTCCTTTTTCTGTGTGGAGTAGGCAAAAAACCCAGCCGCAATAAATGTGCTAGTGCTGCAAAAAATTCCTACTTGGCCCCAATTGGCAACCTTAACACACCAATATACATAGGGAGGGAGGGAGGGTGCTTCCAAGTCTTTAAATGTCTTGCTGCCCCGCCCTGGTCCATGGATAGGCCTGTGCATGCTTGTCGTAGGCCTATCAGCTGTTTGAGGGAAATCTCACGCTTCTGCATGAGATTGCCCCCATGATATGATGGAGTCTGTGCTTCCAGCTCTGTCAGCAAACTAGGCAGGCGGGTAAGCCCACTCGCCCTCGATTCAATAAAAAAAGTTGACATAGTATTACGGTAGTTAGGGATAACCCTATCATAATAAATTCAATCCATGTCACTACTGCTGAGTTCTACATAATGTACTTGTCTGAAAGAAAGTTGATTCTGAATTTAAGACAACTTGTTCTTAGAGGAAGAACTGTCAGGGAAAAAAATCCTTATACTGACAAGAATCTAATGTGTTATATGTTATAACTTTATTATCCTAAATTTACTAAACTCAACATTCTACACATTAGTATGCATGTATTAATGTAGGAAAAAACAATTTTGAAATAATAACTGTTGATTACATCAATACATTTTCTATCTACCTATGGTCACACACGAAAGCAAGATTGTCACACACAAAAGCATACAATCATGGTATTTATAAATGATGCAAGAAAAGAGGAAAAATACATGATGGAGATGAAAAGATCTGATTGGGACATGAAGAAAGAAAAAGAGGAACAAAATTGGAAAGAAAGAAAGAAAAATCTCTTTGGGATTAGACAGATATACACAATTTAAAACAAAAACAAAAACAGCAAGCAAACAGTTTATCTCAAACAATATCTTTTGGGGTGGGGGAGAAATTTCATTCAAGGGTTAGACACTATTAAACAAAAGTATATGCAACCCTTTGCAGCTTTATCCAATAATATTTTCTCCAATAATATCCTCTTTTCTACTCAATGAATGTAAATTAACTCCTGTGTCATCACTCACTGCACAGAGAGGTTTTTTTTAGGAAAGATAAATCTAATATTTGTGTCAATCTAAATGTATATATACACTAGAACATGAGTGTCAAATGTGATCATGTCACGTGATGTCAAGTGATGTCTTTGTAGAGCCGAGTAGACTGGCCTGCACATGATGAATCTGGCCTGTGGGCTGCCAGTTTGACATCCTTGCACTAGAATATATATGGACATACATACTATATACATAATAGAATATATACACTTTGTATATATTCTACATGCGAACTTAATAAATACATAAATAGAGAATGTGTAGCCTAGTCTCATTTCTTCATTGACTTGGAGCCAATCTGTTTCATTTTATTGCATTTGAACTGTGGATCCTTGACATGTGTACAGGTTTTGCATGAGGACTATGAGCTGCCTTAGGATTCTCATTTTTCTAAGCACTGTGTATAGCTTGACATGATCAGCACAATCAAAGGCCTTCCTCTAATAAATGAAGCACATATGACTTCATTTTGTTTTGCTTGGAATTTATGAATTATTCATCATTCATCATCAGCAATAGCAGTTAATGATGTACTTCTAAAACAGTATTGAACATCTGATCTCTCCCTTTCTATGTTGTACTTTTATCTGCTATCGATGATCCTAAACAATACTTTTGTAGCTTGCAAAATTAACAATATTGCAGAAGACTTTCTATACTCTATTAGGTCTCTTTTCTTCATGATGGCACAGTGATTAGAATCAGGAATGGGTTCTAACTTACCTTACCACCTGTTCATTTCCTCCTATGCCATGTGATTGTGCATGCATTGCATGCTGTGTATGCATGCGTGCATGTGCAGTGCCAAAAAACAAGCGAAAATAGCAAGTATATATAAAAAAGCCAAAAACAAGATGACAGCACATGCACAGTGCTGGAAACTCAGCTTCTGCACATGTGCAGAAGCACCCTCCCCATTAAAAAAATATGGTGATGTTCAAGGACCCATACTGACAGAAACAGTTCTCTGATGTCACCACCAGTTTACTACTGGTTCTATAAAGCTGGGGCAAAATGGGAGGAACCTACCTCTGATTAAAATACAGTATTGTAAGCTAATTTTGCTGACTGCCAGCAGTTTGTTTGAGTCTTACTGGCTCAAAATTGACTTAGACTTCCATCCCTCTGAGGTCGATAAAATGAGGAGTCAGATTGTTGGGGCCAATATGCTGATTCTGTAAACTGCTTAGAGAGGGCTGTAAACCACTGCGATATATAGGTCTAAGTGTTATTGGTATTGTTCAGTATTGGGTTCCTTACCGGTACGGGCCACTGCACTAGTAGTAAAAACGGTGATGTGCGTGCAGCTCCAGGTGACCAGTAGGCAGGAGGGTGCATCCCTGTGAGATTTTTCTTCTCTGCATTTGCAGGAAGCAAAATCTTGCAAGAGGATATGCATGCATTTGAGATTTCTGCAATACTTTTGTATGCACAGAAGCAAAAAAAATCACCAAAATCTCTCACACATGTGCATCATCTAAAAAGATTTTGCTTCCTGCTCATGTGCACCGATAGCAATGGAATCGGGAATCTGCCCTTAGTATTATTGATATGACTGAGCACTTCCAATTAGTTCGTCAATGTGCTATTCTCCAGATTTATTGGCATAGTTTAGTTTCAAATGTATTGATTCTTCCATTGCTAGCCAAATTTCTGTATACAGTAGTACCTCTACTTAAGAACTTAATTCGTTCTGTGACCAGGTTCTTAAGTAGAAATGTTCTTAAGTAGAAGCAGTTTTTCCCATAGGAATCAATGTAAAAGCAAATAATGCGTGCAAACACATTAGGAAAGAAATAAAAGCTCGGAATTTGGGTGGGGGGAAGAGGAGGAAGAAGAGGAGGAAGACAATCACTGCTGAAGGAAGGTGAGGTGAATTTAAAAAATCCAAAACTTTAAGGCTTAAAAAAAAAGAGGGAGGCAGTATCCAGAGAAAGGAAAACAATCCATTTACTCTGGGCTGCCCAGAGCGAAGGGAGCGTTTATTTTTTCTGGGCACTGGCAGAGGTTTATTCCCTTTCTAAGCACCCAGAGAAAGGAAAATGCTTCGTTCGCTTTAGACTGTCAAAGCCCCCTTAAGCGCCACTGAAAGGCTCCTCTGGCAGCCCAGAAAAGCCCGAGATGGACGGAATTAAAGGGGGAATGGCAGGAAACTGGCCAGGTCTTCGTGCCGCTCTCAAATTTCCTGGGAAATTTTTCCAGGCTCGAGTTCTTAAGTAGAAAATGGTTTTTAAGTAGAGGCAAAAAGATCTTGAACACCCGGTTCTTATCTAGAAAAGTTCTTAAGTAGAGGCGTTTTTAAGTAGAGGTACCACTGTATTTCCATAGCTTTCTATAGCTTTCTAACTTGGTAATGACCAGAGTGATGATCTATCTTCATCTTCTAATGTCAGAGGTTACTTAGAATATCTTCTAAGTTACCTTGGATGTTGATATCTATGTAGTACAGAATGTCATATTTCTTCTATCTTTATTTGATTTTCTTGAAATCGTATACATTATTATTCAGAACATTCCACAATAACACAATGTTCAGAGGACCTTATTCCTAGGCAAGAACTGCAATAATTCGATCAACTGCTAAAACTATTGGAACTGAAAAGTGATTTACTTTGGTTATATGTTAGTTTTGATATTAGCTGTGAATAGAAGTGGTTCATTGGTACCCATAATATTTCTTTCATGAGCTTTGGAAGATAATAGTCACATTAGGAGATGCTGAATAACTTTTAACTTATTAGGTTATTTTATATGATCACTTTTTGTTTTTTGTTTTTCTTCTTTCTTAAACCTAGCAGGGATATAATGATAGTCACTGACAAAATGAGTTCTACATATGAAAAATAGATTTGATTCGATTTTCAGATTTCATGGACACATAATCTAAATTGTATATTATGTTACAGAACTTGAAGTGGACTGAAGCAGAACATTTTCCATTAACTAAACCAAGAATCCATCTTAAAATTATATAATGGGATTTCACAGCATATGCAACAACAGAGTACTTTCCACTTGTGGGAAACACAATTAGTTCCTCCTGAATTATAGTCTTTCTTTTGTTAATTTCAGTCCTTAGCCAGAGGTGGCAAATGATTGTTCTCCAGCTTCAAAGACTATCTGTTGTCTGAGGCTTATTTAACTGCAGGCACATAGGAGTTCACAACAGGTATGAATTTCTCTGGGTTTTTTTTATAATTACATTATTAAAAATATAGCTAATGGAAATATTATAAAAGTAACACGAGGAAATAAAAATAGCTTTATTATAGTAAATCAAAGTTTTACCTAGTTTAGCAACCACCAGAATAATTTTAAAAGTCTCCTATCAACTTGTGTTCAAAATCTGCGAGACCAATATCTGCGAGACCGCCTTCTGCTGCGCGAATCCCAGTGGCCGGTTAGGTCCCACAGAGTTGGTCTTCTCCAGGTCCTGTCGACTAAACAATGTCACCTGGCGGGACCCAGGGGAAGAGCCTTCTCTGTGGCGGCTCTGACCCTCTGGAATCAGCTCCCTCCAGAGATTAGAACTGCCCCCACCCTCCTTGCCTTTCGGAAACTTCTTAAAACCCACCTCTATCGTCAAGTGTGGGGGAACTGAGACATCTCCCCCTGCCTATGTAGTTTTTGTGCATTATATGACTGTATGTATGTTTTTTATATTGGGGTTCCTTGCTTTTTAGACTTTTTAAATATACTATTGTTATTTTAGATTCTAATTATTAGATTTGTCATTATGTATTGTTTTTATCACTGTTGTGAGCCGCCCCGAGTCTACGGAAAGGGATGGCATACAAATCAAATAATAAGAATAAGAATAAGAATACGAATAAGAATAAATCATAAACATTGCAGGTAAGATTAATTTTTGTTAACAAAGAAATATTAGAAGATATACAACAATTGTGCTTTTGGATTTCAAAACATGAAAATTGAGGAAGATAGAGGGATTCTGATACTGTATAATCTGCTTCCATTTTTCCAGAGAGAGTGAAAAATATCATTTGTGATAAAGTGGTTTTATGATCTGTATTAGAAGAGTGGTACATTCAAGTAATTTCAATCAATGGACCTAAATCTCAGTAATGCTTGTTATTTCATTTACTTAAAAATACTTTTGAATTTTAAGGAGTACTACTGCCAAACATAAGAGAGATAGCAGAGAAGGCCAATGTTTCAGGAGTAAAATAAGATATGAAGAATGGAATTAAGAGTCAGATGAAAAACCTTAACATCCCCTTTGAAGATGTGATAGTTGTTTTTTCTGTAAGATCAACTCCTAAATTTAACAGAATATATATAAAGGAATGCAGTCTTTGATGTTTGTCTTTGTCTGTTGCATGTATCTATAATTATAATGATTGTGCTGATAGCCAGTGTAAGTTGTTACTTACAGAGGAGTGCCAAATTCTGTAGATGGGTTTTCAAGTATGCCACTTGCAATATCTAGAAATGGAATAAAACTATGCTGCTTTATAAGCTAAGTCTGATATTAGACTTTTTCTCTTCAATTATACATGCATGCGTACATATATATTCTCATAGAGTTTAAACTATATCTTTGATGTAAACTCTTTATTATGCTTAATATTATCTATCTACTTTTTGTCCTGGACAATCTCTCCTTATATGCAATAATTATAACTTTGTGTAGTTACAAGAAACAGCTGTATATAACTATCCAATATTTATTGTAACATACTGTACAACAATTTCAATAGATTTGAATACTGTATCTAACTTGTAAAGACATGGGCCATGTTTGGAATGTAGAATGTTACATACAAAGGCTTGTATTGAATAATGCAAACTATTACTGGCTTCTTAATATCTGTGATATTTGCACTGAATTTAACTCCTTTTCCTGCTGGAAAATACAGATCATAAATCAAAAGCTCAGCTGTGGAAGGAAGCCTAAAGTGCTCCAAAATCTCCTGGTAGACAGCTGCATCGAACCTGGACTGAATGAAGCACAGTGGACCAATTCCAGCAGATGACATGGCTCCCCAAGTCAACACAGACTGTGGAAACTTCACACTAGACTTCAAACATCTTGCTGTGTGTGCCTCTCCATCAGTGTTCCCTCTAATTTTTTGGGGGGTGGGCGGAAAAGTATAGTGTCTGAGCGGCAGTCCCTTCGGGACTGGGCGGCACAGAAATAATAAATAAATAAATAAATAAACAAACAAACAAATAAAAAACCCACCCTGTTTTGCCTCAGAGAATTTCAAAATAAAATACTGTACTGTGTGTCTATAACAGTGAGCTCATAATAGGGCAACTCTATCAATATCAAAATGCCACTTAAATAGTTGAGCTAGTTTCAAACTAGATTTTGATTTTCTTTCTCTCTTCTTACTCCCATTCTTTTTCTTTCTCTTTTCCTTCCTCTCTTTTTTCTATCTGTTTCTCTCTCTTCCTCTCTCTCTCCTTCCCTCTCACTCTTTCCCTCTCGGCTTCTGGGCAGGTTTGGAAAACTCTGAGTTGATGATGATTTTTAAGTGAGCAATTGCTCACTGCTCAGCTTAGAGGGAACTATGCTCTCCATTCTTCTTCCATACTCTTGGTCCTTGGTTTCCGAATGAGATGCAAAAGTTTCCACAGTCTGTGTTGATTTGGGGAGCCATCCTGGTCTTTCATAATACCTCAGCAGTGCCACAAGCTGACAGCTTCCATGCCCCACCACATTGAGTCTTCGGAGAAGGGTGGCAAAATGAATGAATGAATGGATGGATAGCTGGATGAATAACAAACAAACAAACAAATAAATAGCTAACTAGCTGCAAAAGGAGCCCAAACCAAGTACTGAGGACATATGCATGCTTATACTTTTCAGAGATCTGATATTGTTCTATGCACCACCCTTGTTTATTGATCGCATGTAATATTCTAATTTCCTGAGATGGTGGATTTGGGGTTTTCATGAGCTGTACCCCATAATCATCACAATTATGACAAATCATGGCTTGAACTATCTTGCCTTGCGTGTAATGAATCTCCCTCATATATTATGTTTCACCCTTTAAGTTGCATTATTAAAATAAATGAACTTTTGTACAATATTCTATTTTTTTTAGTTTCACCTGTATATATTTATGGTGCTTTTAGCAAGAAACTTTACCATATTTTTATTATTTGTTAATTTTACTAAAATATTCTTGCATCTATATACTTATCCAACTTCTATGACTGACAAATGATTTAGTCTCTTTATAGTGTATAAAATGCAAACATTTTTTAAAAATACCAACATCAAACCCCTCTCCCCCAAGCTGTCAAAATAGCTACATCTATAATATTACAGATAAAGAAGAACCAGTCAGATAAATAATGCATTTACTTACTGGCCTTACAAATGCTTCATACTGAATCATTTAAAGCCAATCAGCTAATTTTCTTATTTATGGTGTAAGTCATGCTTTACTTAATTTCTTCTGAATTCCTGTATGTATTCTTCATTTTGTGATGCCCATTAAAGTAAAATTAAACCTGAGTAATTCTAAACTATGTAAAATGCACCCTCTACTGGCTTTTAGAAGCACAGTACGGCAAGGTGTTGCTTTGTTTCTTGTTTAATTTGAACATAAAATTTATTCTGGGGAATGAAAATACAGTTAAAATGCCCATATATTATTGAGAACAAATTGTTGGCAGTGAAAGGCATGTTTTGACAGCCTTAGCTATATTTACTTTCTGTCAAAAGTACAAAATTCTAAAGTCTTAGATGAAGGAAAATGTATGCCAATGAAAAGTATCAAAAATGACTACACTTAGTAAAGTAATATGCATATGTTATCTTAGATTAGAAAAAACTAATAAATATTATGTAAAACAACAAAGAAAGTAACCGTGCACAAACAAAAAGAATTATTATAAACATATATTGACATACTTGTAATATAGTAACAGTAGTTAAGTAATGTCTTTATTGAAATGGTACACAATGTAACTATATTAGTCACATTATTAGAAACATTAAATTAGAAAAAAACCTTAGGCTTATTAGACAAGCTTAAAGCATAACAAAGGCCTTTTTTTGGTCTTTATATGGATCAAAAAAGAGAGGAAGAAATATGGCCAGAACTGGGATAAAATGATAAGAACAGCTAGAAGGATATAATCAGAATTACTTATCTTTCTTTGGTCTTCACCACAAATGGAAGTTATGTAAAAAATTAATAAAGTAGAACAATTGACAAAGGGAGAAAGTGGCAAACCAAATTAAGATAAGAGATGGCTATAGACGGAGGTGGGCTTCTAAGGTAGAATGGTGATGTGTGCTTTCCCCCATGGCTCTGAGTGCTAGTGGAGTCCAGTGCAATTCTGCTACCTGCACAGCTGCATCGCCATTCCACCTTAGCAGCCCACCTCTGGCTATAGAGCAAATGGCTGCTATTACTAAATGTAAATCTCCAGAGTAAATCAATTATATCCAAGAGTAAAGCTTGAAAAAACTTGTAGATACTCTCTGAGCCCCCCTTTGTAATAATTTGAAAAATCATGGAGGTAGTAAATGGTGCCAAAGGAATGGGAAGACCAAAAGTTATTCCTGTCTTAAAAGATGTTTTGTTTTGTTTTGTTTTGTTTTGTTGTTGTTATTTTTTTTAAAAAGGACTCACATAGCAATAGCACCAGAGTTGAAATTCAGCAGGTTCTGACCAGGTTCTGGAGAACAGGTAGTGGAAATTTTGAGTAGTTCAGAGAACCGGAAAATACCACCTCGGGCTGGCCCCAATAACACACTTGTTATATTAATTTGATAAATCTACAATAAATTAATCATTGTCCTGCTTTTGGCGGGACAGTCCCGCTTTTGAACAATTTGTCCCATATCCCACGGCATTTTTAAAAAGTCCTGATTTAAAAATGCCTTACTTTAGGCTTGTAGCAATAAGGCGCGAAGACTGGCAGGTTGCTTGGTGGGGTGGAGTGTTGAGGGGTTCCTCCTTCTTGGAATGCAAATAAATCATGCCCCCTTTAAGAAGATGCAATCCCCACCCTTGTGTTTCTCTCCTGCCCCGGTTTTCGCTTCGCCCCACGGTTTCCCTGCAGTTTCATCTTTTGCCTTTCACTTCTTGATGCCTCCTTTTAAAAGGCAGCCTGGATGAAACTGCATGGAAACCACAGGGCAAAGCGAAAGCCGGGGTGGGAGAGAAGTGCGGGGGTGGGGAAGGCACCGTCAGCTGGGTCTTAAAAGGGGCATGGTTTATTTGCATTCTGAGGAGCCCCTCAGTGCTCCCCCGACCAAGCAGCCTGCCGATCCTTGCGCTATTCCTCCATCTCCCCTTCCTGGTGAGTCACCGGAGACACCCACCTTGCCAACCCGTCACCCTCAGATGCTGCGAGGTTTGGCGGTCTGAAGATCACAGTTGAGTTCCATTTGCGGTCTCCCACCTCCCAGGTGCTCTACAAGAGAGCCGAAACAGGGAGGGAGGGAGTTGCAACAGAGATGCAAAGGGGTTAGGATTGAAATGTTTCCCCTGGGAGTCTTGGTTTCTTTGTTTGTTTCGACATTCGTAGCTCTGAGGGGACGATGATTTAAAGCAGGGCCCCAGTTGAAGCTTTCACGAGTTTGGGCTCATGTCAGCATCTGCCCCCCATCTCCCCCCACCGCAATGGTGAGGTTACAATCTGGTCCCTTTATTGTAGATACTTGTGAAACATTTTATCAAGCATTTCATGGATTCTCAGAGAGGGGCGGTATATAGATAGATAGATAGATAGATAGATAGATAGATAGATAGATAGATAGATAGATAGATAGATGATAGATAGATAGATATGGTAGGTAGATAGGTAGGTAGGTAGGTAGGTAGGTAGATGATAGATAGATAGATAGATAGATAGATATGGTAGGTAGATAGGTAGGTAGGTAGGTAGATAGATGATAGATAGATAGATAGATAGATAGATAGATAGATAGATAGATAGATAGATAGATAAATAAATTTTGACATTTTGTTGTTAAGTCATTCACATTCTATCTAGTATTAATTCCACTTGGGAAGAGACTTAGAAACTGATTGGGACATCACCTTGTGTTGTTACCTATTTTGGTCTTTGATTTTATACCTGTTACAAAAATAATAGGATATTCTCTAGGATATCCTCTTGCTTCCTGGATCACTCTCTTTCCTGTCTTTTTTAGATAAATTTAGGAGAATTTTGAGAAACTATTTCGGGGAAGGGGAATCCTGCAATATAACATTCTATAGGGACCAACTCCTACATTTGAGTAGGGTGGAAAAACCGTACTGAGCAAAAGTACATTCCGAAAGCACATGGGTACCTAGTATATTGCAAGTTGATTATGAGCCAGTGGCATGATAAACCTGCAGATCCACTTCCTCTCTACCCTCTCCCCCAGATCAGATGCAGTTCTAAGCTGCATTATGAAAAATATGAACAGAAATCTCAAAGTAGTTACAAGTCTATTCTGCATTGTTCAGACCTCATCTAGAATATTGCACTGACAAAAGAGACTATGTTCACAGGAAAGCAGTTAAGATTTTTTTTGCAAAGCCCTATGGAACAATTGGAAGCATGGGATATTGTTAACCTGAAGAGCAGATTGTGGGGAGACAAAACAATGGCTTCAAATATGTATGGGTGAAATGAAAAAGATTGGAAACAACTTTTCAAAGTTGTTTCAAAAGATAGGCCAGGAAACAATGGTTTTGAATTACAAGGAAGTAAATTTCAGTGTCGCATGAGAAGAATTTCCTAACAGTAAAAGCTCATCAACAATGAATCATACAACTTTGAGAGATGGTGAACTCTTCTTTGTTACAGGTGTACTAAAGGAAATTATATGGGTATATTATACATTTAAGTTTACTGCTTGCCCAACTCTAGTGGACTCTGGAAACTGTAGTAGAGGCTTCCAATGTAGGAAAGGGGATTAAGATTATATATAAGATAAATTATATTTCATCTTCATTCAGGGTGACTTGCTCCTGGTTCGCTTATGACTGTCGGTCATTGGAGAGCTGGTTGCAAATGGAGTTTCCACTTGCCCAAATGCCACTATTTGGGTTCTTTTATCCCCTGCGTATGTGCAAAGCATTCTGTGTAGCACAGAGGGTAAAAGAACCCAAATGGTGGAAGGTGGACAGGTGAGTGGAGCCACATACTCCCTTCGTGACTGTCTCTCTTATGACCGACAGACACAAGCAAACCAAGAGCATTTCACCCCAATCTTCATATTTTATTAGTTTACCTTGAAAAACAAGATTCCTTTTTTTGAGAGAGAGAGTCCCTATCCTCATTTTTGTCACCTTTTATGCTAAGGGATATGGATCAGAAGATATAGCCTTCCTTCACAATCTGAACTAATTGTTAGAGATAAATATTATTCAATTGTACAACTCCAGCATGACTCTACTAAAATATGGAAGAACCATGCTTGAAAATAACAATTTTCAAGTGGCAATAGCATTGGTTAGAACAGTGTTTCCCAACCTTTTTTGAACCGCAGCACATTATTCACATTTACAAAACCCTGGGGAACATTGAGCGGCAGGGGAGGTGTTCTAAAAAAAAGTTTGGACAAAAAAAATATCTCTCCTCCTCCCTTTCACTCTATTTCTCTCTCTCTCCCTCTTTTTCTCTCTCCCTTCCTTCCTCTTTCTTTCCCCCTCTCTCTCCATCCCTCTTTGTTTCTCCCTTCCTTCCTCTATTTTTTGCTCCCCTTCTCTCTCCCTCCTTCCTTCCCTCTATGTCTTTCCCTCACCCTCCTTCCCCCCTCTTTCTCTCTCTCTCTTGCTTTCTCTCTCTCTCTCTCTTGCTGTCTTTCTCTCTTTCTCCCTCCTCTCTCCCTCTCTCTTTCTCTCTCTCCCTCTCTTGCTATCCCTCTCTTTCTTTCTCTCTCTTTTTCTCGTACACCACACCGCAACAGCAGCATTGGGCAGTAGCCGTGGGGCAGCGGCAGGGTGGTCAGCTGTGAGGCGGAGGTCTGGAACGGAAGCATCGACGGTGGTGGCTGGACATGCTGCTAGACCCCATACATGCTGGTGTTGCGCTGGGCATGTATGTGGGGCTGGAGCCACGCAATTCCAGCATGTCCAGTCGCCACCATCGGTGCCACTGTTCTGGAGCTCCGCCTCACAGCTGACCACCCTGCCGCTGCCCCATGGCTACTGCCCGCTGTCGCCCTCCCACTGTGCGCCACCCTCCCGCTGCCGCCGCCCTCCCACCAGGCCCCAAAGCTCACCTGCTGCTGCCGCCAGGGAAGCTCCAGCCAGGCGGGGCACTGCAGCTGCCGGAAAACTTGAAGGCACGAAGAAGGAAGCTCAGCTTCTGGTCTCATAACTTTTTGCTCTTCGCACTCTCAGCAAAAAGTTGCAAGACCAGAAGCTGAGCTTCTTTCTTCGCGGCACACCTGACCATGTCTTGTGGCACACCAGTGTGCCGCGGCACACTGGTTGGGAAACACTGGGCTAGAAAATATGAATTTAGTGGAGAGTTTGTTTTGAATTGAGTTAGTTTATAGTATAAAAGAAATGTATTTTGAAGTCTTTTCATTTTAATGTATTTGTTTATTTTTCATATGCACATGTATTATATAAAAATTACTGAATGGCTTTGAGCAAAAATCTGCACTGTGGAGCTCCTGTCCATATGTATGGGAACTGCAAGCATTTAATCATTTACCAGCAAGGCAAATCTAGATGAAAATATCAAGCTGACTTGTATTTTCTTGCTTTTTTTCTTGTAGGTGATTCTATGGACTACATTATGTAGGATTATTAAGATCAGTGTCAAAATATTCCCTATACTGGAGAATTTTGAATCTAAAAGAATTAAATTATAATATTTACTGTAACATATTACAGTATTTTCTGTATTTCAGTTCCCAGAAGAAATAAACTTGTCCCTGAAAGAAAACTTCAATTAGAACTTATGATACTACTAACTGACATTTTGCCCTTGAGATCCATAATATTATGAATGGACCCTCCATAATAGGCTACATAGTTAAAGATGCACTCTAATGATGTGTATCACTATAAAATTATAATGCTCTTTGTGGAGCTTTCTTTAATGATGTGTGGTACTTTGTAATGAATTATCTCCATTGGGCTAGAGCATTGCTTTAATTTCACTAAGCCATCATATTAGAAAGATTATTCTTACAATTTTGCCAAATTTTAGCAGAAGTTGGAAATGCTTTAATCAGATAAAGATGAAGTATGTGGGAAGTAAAACAAAGTCAGAAGTATATTCAAAAGTAAAGGCCATAGTAACAAAATTATAAAATAGTCTGCTTTATTTTTCAACTGTCTGCATTTATGGCCAAGGTACAAGATACAAAAATTAAAATATATGGATAATAATATTCCAATGAAGCAACAGCTTGAAATTCAATTAGGGAAGAACAATTGAGGGCGCATGGCTAGGTTTCAAGTTATTTGACCTTTTCGACAATAATATTGTTAATTATTTTTCTGAGGTTTTAGTTATTAATAATTAAATTAATTAATATTTTTCAAGTTATGAATGTTTTGTCTTCTTTCTATTCTCTTTGTTTAGCTCACACATAGAAAATAATGTCTCAAGAATTTTGAAGACACTTGGAATTGTAATTCTTAAAGGGGAAAAAGAGAATAATTACTAGTAACTATAAATTGAATAGGCTAGGATTTAGTAGGATTTACTTATTCTTCTATATGGAATGTATCAGAAGTCAGTTCCTACTGGTTTTAAGTGGTTCTTTAAAACCATCAGTGATGATGTCACAGAGCTGGTTCTATTGGTGCTGATCGTTGGGTGCTGCCATCTTTGATTTTGCTTCTGCATATACACAGAAGCTATTTTTTTATTGCTGTGGGAGAATGTGTGTGAGCAAAGCACATGCATGTCCAGAGAAACCCTGAGCGAACCAGCAACAAAACATCCACAACCCACCTTTAGAATGTATGTGCAGGAAAAGTGATGATTGATTAACAGCTCCTCCTGGGACAGAAGTAGGAATGCGAGGGTGTCAAACTCACATGATCACAAAAGTGTCACTTGACGTATCTGGATTCCCCCCTCCCCCCATGCTAAACTGGCCATGAGCATGCCAGTGCATGACGTATCAGGCCCTTAGACTGGGAATTTGATAGTCCTGCTTTATTTTATCAGTTTGTTCTTATCTTTTAATTCCTATTCATTTTATGGTAATTTATTTTATTGTTGGAGCCATCCAGAATTGTTGGGTGTCAGCAGCATTATTTATTTATACAATTTATTGGTTGCCCATCTTATATAAGGAAACTCTGGGTGGCTTACTTTCATAAACATATATCTATATTAAAACATAAATAAATAAAAACCAAAGATTAAAATCTGAGGACATATGGGGAGGGTTGAGATAGAACTGGTTGAGGTGGGATCTGTTGTTACTTGATCAACCACATCCACTGTGGTATTCCACATCTGGGGGCCCAGGCCAACAATCAGAGCCTGGTCTCTAGGCTATTACAAAAGGATCAGAGGTTTGGGACAAACCTCACATTGAAGGCCAAGATGTTCCAGAGAAGGCTGTCCTCCAGGACACCACTAGCAGAGAAATCAGGCTGATGGGACTTGTACCATGCTTTCTCTGCTGGCACAAGTGGACAGGCCAATCCCAGTGGGGTAAGACAGTCCCTCAAGTAATGAAGTCTTCCATGTCATGAAGGGCTTTAAAAGTGATCACCAACACCTTGAATTGCACCTGGAGGCAGACTGGCAATCAATGCAGCTCGCGGAGCAGTGGTCTTACAGAGGCCATTCTGGATCTGCCCACAGTACTGCACTCTGCACCAGCTGTGGCCTTCCAATGCTCTTCAAGGGTAACCCCACGTAGAGAGCATTACAATAGTTCAACCATAAGATGACTAGGCACTAAGGTCTGAATGACTGATATTATTTATTGTGTTTTAAAATACAAAAATAAAAAGTTAATACAAACTAATAAAAATATAAAAGTAAAAAAATAAAAAGTGGAGAAAAAGAAAAGATATAAAAAAGAAATATTAGCCTCAGTGGTTAGAATGCTGTTTTGCAGGCTAACTCTGCCCACAGTCTGGGGTTCAATCCTGACCATCTCAGATTCTGACTTAGCCTCCCATCCTTCTTAAGAGCTATTACAAAGAATATCACATACATACATACATACATATATACATACCTGTACATTTTACCCAGGGGTGGATTCCAACTTGGTTCACTGCTAGTTCACTCCCTCCCATGCCATGTAAGTATGCCTTGCACATTTGCACATGCACAGTAATTTTAAAAAATTTAAAATCCAAAAAAAGATGGTGACTGCATGCACAGTGCCAGAACTCATCTTCTGCACATGCTCAGAAGGATTTTTTTTTTAAAAAAAACCAAATAAAAATAAATAAATAAATTCTAAAAAATAATGGTGGCACCCATGGACCAGCATTGATCGATCCAGTTCAGTGACATCATTGTGATGGCACAAGCAGGTTGCTCCTGTTTTGTGTGAACCAGTCCAAACAAGGAGCAACCCATCCCCTGATCTTACCCATGATACATTTTAACAGTCTTAACAATCTTTTATCTCTTTCTTCCATTTTTCTGCCCTTAGCATTGGCAGATCTTATTTTTTTGCCCTGTCTGATATTTTTTTATGTACTTGCCATGCAATATTTTGCCTTGCCATGGCTCTTATTTTTTCATTGGTCTTTCTTTTAGGCCACTTTGGTTTCTTCAATACTCAACTTGCTGTTGTTGTTATTATAATTATTATAATTATTATTGTTATTATTATTATCACTATAAACAACAGTGGGAAATCACAACGGCCAGTTCATAAGCTAGTACTGATCTTTGTACACAATCAATTACAGGTATTCCCAATAATCCAGGATGTTATAATATATCATACAATAGAATAACAGAGTTGGAAGGTACCTTGGAGATCTTCTAGTCCAACCCCTTGCTTAGGCAGGAAACTCTACACCACTTCAGACAAATGGTTATCCAACATCTTCTTTAAAACTTCTAATGTTGGAGAATTTACAATTCATAATATAGGGTATAGTATGTGTAAGGATCAAAGCAGTGTAATCTTTTGTAATTGACAGGTAGAAATTTAGTAGATGCACATATTTTCCAAGTACTGTTCAAATTTCGATATGGCACCCAGTATGCCAATAATCACTGGAACTACAAGGCCAGTTAATGAAAAAAACTGGAGAAGATAACAAAATACAAATACCTGCAAATAAAAATAGAATGACTGTGGCAAAGGAAAGCAAAGGCAGTAATAGCCATACTGTAGGTGACTTGAATACAATTCAAGTTAACTACAGTACAAAATCCAAAACAACTGGAGCACCACTTATATACTATTGGCACCGTTCAACTGCAAGAGGCAGTTTTACCCAGAACAGCCTATATTTTGGGACAATACCTCTAATAACGTCAAACATCCATTTCTCCATTTCTCAGGTCCCCGAGAAGAACTCGATAGGTAGACAAAAATGCCAAATTTAATCTGAATATCTAGCTGCCTGTGCAACAAAATACTGTACTATACTGTACGGAACCATACCACACCATACTGGTTTGTATTATCTCATCTATTGCATTAGAAGTAAAAATTCAGACAGAAGTATTTATAAAACTGTTTAAAAGATATTTTTAAAGGGTGAAAAAATTATCTAAACTTATCTAAAACTTAGGGTTAGGGTTGAAGAAACATGTCCATTTCTTTGATGATTATTCTTATCATACCTCTATTCTTGAAAGTGATAAACGGGATAAGAAGCCTAGTCTGCTCTAAATGCTTAAAATGGTAATTCTCAGGAACTGTTGCTAATAGTCAACAGGTTGTGAAACCATAATGCTGGTATAGAACTTTTACTGTGGTCCATAATGTGCTCCACAGCTTGATACAGTTATGGGATCAGTAGAACAGAGTAGGCCTCTGACTCATCCATTATTTACACTTTTAAACAAGTTCTTTTTAATACTTGGAGAATTAAAGTAACCAACTTATAAAGTTACTTGGCCACCTAAATTAAACTATTGTACCACTCTTGATCTACAAAGGAACATAGCTTATCTATTTCTGTACCTGGCACTTGCACATTCCATCTCCACATTTCCTTTTAACTGCATTACTCTACAAAAATTTTGATTAATCTTTTCAGTGGTTCAGAATTTCTATTTACACTTTAATAAGCAAATCCTTTGATAGAAGTAAATCTGCATTCAGAGAGATAACATTATTTCCTAATTATTCTGCTAGATATAAGAGTCATCTTATCTTGAGTATTTCCTGCATTTTTACCATTCCTGTTATTTAAAGATGTTGTTTAAGACCCTAAAATCAGTGAAATACTTATCTTCTTGCAATTATTTACACTTCAAGTGTCTCACACTTCATTGGTGAATAATTAATGAAGACAGAAGACTTCTGATAAAACTTTGTGTAATAAAAATCTGTGCCAAACCCCCAGAGCATAGGAAAAGTCGTTAGGGCTATTTTATTCAGACTAGACAACATTGATTCAGCTAGATAGGTCTTATTGACATTGTGGGCAGGCATCTAAATCATTGCATGCTGCAGTGAAATCTTTGCAATTACTCTTAACGAGATCTCTTTCAAGGGTGTTTTACAAAAGATTATTTAATAAAAGAATCTTGACAAATGGGGAATGGATGTAGTATTTTAAAAATGGGCCTGATACATTCAGCTGGAATGTATGATTTTTATGATTTCATTAGGCAAGTAGTTTCTGCCAATTTAAGCCAGATGAATATTTGGCTTATTTTGTTCAAAATGAGAGTTTTGGATTATGACAGTTGGATTATTGATTTACCTACATTTTTTTGGTAAAAGAAGAATCCAGATTATATATTTAAAGAGAAAAATATAACAAAATTAGAGATTTCCATGACTGTTCTGCCAGCGTGTCTCAACTGCCCGTAATTACAGGGTAATTAGTCCAGGAAGACACACACCATACGATAAAAGGAAAACCCAAAAGTTTTTATAAACAGAAAAAACAGAAACAGCTCCCTTTTTAAATGTCAAAGGGATTTTCTGGTACACATAAGGCACAGGTTAAGTGCAATCCAATTGCTCACCCAATAACTGGGAAATTGAGTCCAATTCTAAAGTCCAGAGAGTCCACACACAATCTTGAACAGCACAAAAACCATGATCTTGACGAAACAATGAATCAGATAAACTGCCATGAGGCTAAAACACCAGGTTGCACTTTTATCTGTAGCAGTAATTACAACAGCCCCACCCAACCACAGGTGGCCTCATTTTCTCTTGTAATAATCCTTCAGTTGTTGTCTCCTATGCATTACTCTACACATGCGTGGATGTGTCATTAATTCTTGTTCAGAATCCAAAGATGATAAAGATGATTGATCTCCTTCTGGGCTGTCTGCCAAACTCTCCTCTTCCCTGTCACTCACACTTCCTTGGTCAGAGGAGGCTTCGTCGGCAGATTCCATCGGGAGCAAAACAGGCCTGCGGCATGTGGATGTTTTCCCCACATCCACCTCCACATTCCTTGGGGCAGGAGCTGGGCCAGAGCTAACCACAACAATGGCCATAACACTTTTGAAGCAAACCTGTGTAATACACGAGAAAGCACTACCCAAACTCCAATAATTTCTTAAATACCACTTAAAATTGTTTTATAAAGGTGTCCATTTTAATTATTAGTATAGTACACACTGAAATAACTTTTTTCCTCAAAATTAATTGTAAAATTAAGAAAATATGATTACATGGAAGTAAAGCTTCGCTGATCAAGAAGAATAGTTTTGCAATTTGTGCCTTCAGAAATGTATATTCTTAAATGTGCCTTAGAATTTCTTTAGCTATATCTAATACAGTGGTACCTCATGATACGAACCCCTCGTCATACGAACTTTTCAAGATATGAACCCAGGGTTCGGAATTTTTTTGCCTCTTCTTACGAACTTTTTTCACCTTACGAACCTGCCGCCGGCCGCTGGGATGTCCCACCTCCAGACTTGAGTTCCTCCCGTTTTTTCCCACCCTGTCCTGCCCCATTCTCCCCCTCTGGATCTCCATGGGTTTCCCCCGTTTTTCCCCACCCTGTCCTGCCCCATTCTCCCCTCTGGATCTCCATGGGTTTCCCTCCCCCCACTCCGTTTGCCTCAGCTTCGTCTGCCGGCAGCTTTTTTTTTTTTTAAGCCTTAATGTTTCGGATTTTCCTAATCGGCTTGCACGCATTATTGGCTTTTCCATTGATTCCTATGGGAAACATTGTTTCATCTTACGAACTTTTCACCTTACGAACCTCGTGCTGGAACCAATTAAGTTTGTAAGATGAGGTATTACTGTAATCCTCTTTTCCTTATATGTATAGAATGTGTGTTCTTTCAGCTGAGGGTAAGAATGGATTTGAATTGCTATCTTTATTTTCTTTAAATATGAACATACCAAAATCAAATTTCTCCATAACAGCATTAACAGAAATTGTTTTAGAAACAAAACAAAAAACAAATACAGTAAGAACAATACAATTCAGACTGAGTACACAGTCTGAAAGTTGTATCCTACAGCAGCTGTCAAATGCCCAACAAAATGGATATCTAAACTTCACCCACCAACCTTAACATATGGTGTAAAACCAATAGCAAAAACATCAAAAGTCTATAAAAACTGCTTAGGATAAAGTGTAACAAAGAAGTCAATAATTTCAATCCAGAGAAATGAATTTAATTTATAGAGGCATTCTTGCTTATCCAAACATTAGGTTCCCTTTCCCCAAAATAAATCAAACAAACCCAAAATCCAAATCTCAGGCTGCAAAGAATAAATAGTTGAGCATAACCAAATACCATTTCAATGGTTATTCTGATATTCATTATTTTGCAGAAGAAATTTCACAGGTCTCTATATTTCTGGCCCCAAAGCTCCAGGCAATGTAAATGTCTTAGGTAGGAGGTATTAATATGAATCAAAACTTTTCTAGGAACAACTATCTTCCCTTTTACTTAATCAATAAAAGATCTACATTAATTTTCTTTTTCTTGTAGAATTCAGCCTTCTGTTTTGGCTGCTTCTTAAAACATCAAAGCAAAACCAAGAAAGAATATGGCATGCAGGTATATATGGCTTAAAAGAAGTATATCTGAGCATATTGGAAAACTGTATCATACTAAACAACTTAACCACTAGCAGTATCAAAAAGAAGGAAGGAAGGAAGGAAGGAAAGAAAGAAAGAAAGAAAGAAAGAAAGAAAGAAGAGATATTAAGAAGTGGAGAACAATAGCTAAAGCAATAATGCTATTTATCTATAATATCATTACACTTTTATCATAACAACCAAATTATTTGTATCTTCAGGTTTTTTAATAAAATGAAAGCTAGACAGAACCTTTACTATAAATCATTTAACATTTTTGTCTGATCTCCTATGTACTATATCTCTATATATAAAAGCCCAAAACCACTCACTCATCACAAAATCCCCAGAACTGTAAAGTCTACAAACTTGAAACTTGGCAGGTATGTTCCTCTTGGTTTCTAGGAGTTTGCTAAGAAAGGATTTTTCCAAAATGACCATCAGATCATTAGTATTTCTTATACAGTATTATATTAACATGCTCTGATGCTAAGGAGTTAGACATTCTACTCCCCCCCTGAAAAGAACTCTGTTCCAACTGACAGCTGCTTTATATCACCATGCTCTGATACTACCCCTTCGCTAAACTGGGCATGGGCATGGCCAGAACATGGCCAGCACATGACTCATCCAGCCTTCAGGCTGGGAGTTTAGAAATTCTACTCTCACTCCCCACCTGAAAAGAACTGTGTTCCAACTGCCAGTTGGCTTATATTAAGGTGCTCTGATGCTAAGGAGTTATACATTCTACATAATTTTTCAAGCCCAGTCCGTAACTACTCATTAATTTTCAAGTTTTAACTGTCAATTTATCATGCCCGATCACATAGTTTCATAATGAAGCACAGGTATCCAGCTACTAGTATTGTATATATTGTAATATTTGAAAGAATAAAGTGTATAGTTAGTAAAGAATGTATGCTTCCTATACTAAAAACATTAGAGAAAGTAAACAGCACCATTGTGCTGTATTTCAAGCAGGGTAGGTAAGCTTACATACTTATTAGGAAATAGTATACAATTGCTACTGTTTTATCTATATGTATCTATATCTGTATATGTTCTGGTTTCAGGTTCATACAGACAATAATTGGAATAAATGATTTCTCAATGCATCTCATTGTAAAAAACACCTCTTCTTTATTTCTCCTTATTCTCTCATTAATACACCAACTTTGCACACAGTGTTTTCTTTCCTCATCTCTATCTTTAGCAATTAAGTAGATTAGCTTGATAGTAACATAAAAACATTCCACATGTCATTCTAAAATTTATGGGCTAATCAGGGCTAGCCAGGAGTCATGAAAGCAGATAATAAATCACACATTGTTAACTTACGCTTGGGAACATGTCCTGCACACGTCCATATTGGGATTGCAAGATTGAACTAAATCAGTTTCTCTTCCGTTGACATTCGGATGTGAGGTAACTGATTAACCAGTTCCTCACCTAATATTTCTTCCCTAACAATATATAGTTTGTTTATTCAATATTTTATAGCCTCTTGTCTAATATAAGTGGGTAGTTCAAAATGCTTAAAAATGTTACTATAAAAATCAGCACAATACGAATGAAAACAAACAAAACATATTTTTGTATTATTTATTTATTTATTTATTTATTTATTTATTTAATCAAGCATGTATTAGATAACAGATAAAAGAAGACAATAGGACAGTAGGACAGGGACAGTAGGCACAATGGTGCGCTTATGCATGCCCCTTAATTTGTATTGTATTTAATACAATAATGACTGTATTAAAATATAACAGATACTCAGCGGATTATTACAAAAATATTCAAAGCATTCAACATTGTCCTGGAATGGGCTGTATAGAGCCTTCTGAAAGATGAATAGAGTTAGGGCTAATCTAATTAACAGATACAAGATGTTGCAAAGGGCAGGCACAACAACAGAAAAGATTGTCTTCCTGGGCTCTGACAGATAACACTCATTAGTAGACAGTACTCAAAGCATAACTCTTTTGTCATGGGTTGGTAGATGTAATGTACTTAATGAGAAGTCATCTTTTTAGTGACATTCCGCCCACTATGTTTATTTCACTTTTGATTATTTCTCTGGACACATGAACATGTGTAAGGACAAACTTCAAAATAACTGTGTTTATTGCTAGACAACCTAAATAGGCCACACATTCTTTTCCTCTTGCATGTACAGTATAAACTTTATTTCACTCAAATTTATATCCTTTGGTAAAATAAATGTATCCTACTTTGCATCTATGAATTGTTTATTGCATTTAGATAGTAGATTTTTAAAAATATACCCCAGCTATCTCAGTGTAGCAAATCCTAACTAATGAGGTTTGCATAGTGTTCTCTGTCATTTTGATTAATACTGTGAATTTTAAAATATCTCCAGGCTATGAAAATGAATACGGCATCATTAGTCAGATGTATGGAAGAAAGTTTTCTAAATCCATTTCTGTACACATCTATTGCTTAGAAGGTTTTAATCAGTATTTTATGTGAATGTTAAAATTGTTAGTATTTTGATTATTTGATATTCTTTGATAGATTAGCAATGATTTCTAAGAATCATTTGAGACATTTTTTTTTCCTTTCAGAGGAGTAGATGAGACAAGGTTAACATTTAAGTGTGTAAAACGAAGGGGGCGGAGTCAGTGATGTCCACAGCATGTTTTATCCTTAAGGTCTCTTTGCAGATGAATACCCTTACTAGGAGATAAACTGCTTATACATGAATTTTCTTCTGAAAATTTAATTTAATTTATTTGACTTCTATGGCATCCAGTTCCATGGGACTCACCATGCCTTACAACAATATAAAATACAATACAATAACAGTTAAACCCCATAATAAAACCCAATAAAACTGTTCAACATACCAAAACAAAACAAAACAGGTGGAGGAACTCACAATTCCCATGGCCTTATCTACTTCATCAGGAGTTACTAGGTCAAACCATCCCACACAACAAGACTAAGACCTGACCCTGTCACCTCAGTCTGAATTGCCGAATTGGAGTCCAGATCACTCTGAATCTCAGCGATTTTATTTTATTTATTTATTCATTCATTCATTCATTCATTCATTCATTCATTCATTCATTCATTCCAATACACAATGAGGGTTTTAGTGGGTATATATCTATATATACTATACACATAGTAAAATACATGATGAAGGTAAAATATATCTAAGAAAGAATAGAAAAGAAGATATAGGAATAGAACATATCAATGAAAGAATAGAAGAAGACATATAGGAATAGAAGAAAGGTCTAGGAGATATAGGAGAGCAATAGGACAGGGGACGGAAGGCACTCTAGTGCACTTGTACTCGCCCCTTACTGACCTCTTAGGAATCTGGATAGGTCAGCCGTGGATAATCTAAGGGTAAAGTGTTGTGGGTTTGGGGATGACACTATGGAGTCCGGTAATGAATTCCACGCTTTGACAACTCGGTTATTGAAGTCATATTTTTTACAGTCAAGTTTGGAGCGGTTAATATTAAGTTTAAATCTGTTGTGTGCTTTTATGTTTTTGTGGTTGAAGCTGAAGTATCTGCAAGAAACTGAACAATTTCCTCAGCTCTATCCTATAAAGGCTCCACTGCCCCTCACTATTCAAAAGAGGATGGATCACCCTCAACAGGGCAGCACCACTGCCCACTAAACATAACAGAGATCCTGAGAAAATGATATTAACATTCTGTCCCCATGCAGCTGCAATATCTCCTGAAACAACCCTAAACACTTTGTTTGGCTAATTTGGTTTATATCTTACCATGTCATGTGAATTGATGCTTGACAGCAAACTTGCCATAAATTATGCATGTCAGTTTAGTGAATATCATTAAACCAAGCAGATCAGGGCAATTTCAGCAATTATACATAGAAATAGTATTATTAGCTCTGTCAATGTCTATACTATAGTAAGTCAATAAAGCACACTGACAATGTAGTAAAAGATTCTGAATTTTGCACAACGTTGACTGGATTAAATTCAGTTTTAACTGATAATTATTTATTCTATTCATCTGGTAGTTATATTCATCATCAAGCAGATTTTAAAAAATGCTATAATTTTTTTAAATTTAAAATTTAAAAATAAAAAATGAATACATGCTTTTGGTAAATTTACACAATTGCCAGTACATTATAACTATACAATTATTCTCTTGAAGCTTTGCAAGTCCTTTTTTTTTTCTTACAACCATCTTAAGCAATTGCCTTTCATATTTTCTTCTTGTCAAATATTCATTACTACCAGTGAATATCAATATGATGTATTAATTTTTATTTTAAAAACCCCCATGAAATTCCACTTTGTATTTTGTTATCAGTACACTGTATCCAGGTGCAGTTGTGTCATAGCTTTATGCAAGGATATTAAAAATAGTATTTTTATTTTAAATATACACTGCACAAAAAATAAAGGGAACACTTAAATGACACAATATAATTCCAAGTGAATCAAATCTGTGAAATCAAACTATCCACTTAGGAAGCAACACTGATGGACAATCAATTTCACATGCTGTTGTGCACATTCAACTTTATACAGAACAAAGTATTCAACGAGAATATTTCATTCATTCAGATCTAGGATGTGTTATTTGAGTGTTCCCTTTATTTTTTTGAGCAGCATATTTTCTAAGGTAAGAAAGCTTGCAATACAGCCAGGGTGGCCCTAGGCAGTTCTGACAAAGCAGATGAGAAGATGAAACTCCCAAACTAACAGGGAATTGGCAGCAGGGTCATGCTGTGGAATGCTGCCAAAATAAATTTTCCATTGGCAACTAAGAACTCAGGCATAAAATATTTAAATTTAAATAGTTGACCACATACTGACAGTAATAAGAATCATTTTTAAAGACAACATCTTTCTTGTGGATGGAAGGACCAATCCTTCCCCCTCACTGTTTAAACCACAGTTTAAGAACAACACCTGCTCCCCCCAACCGCACAAAAATAGAGTCAAGCCAATTCTTTAAATTAAACAAAGCAACTAAACTGCTTCAGGCAGAAAGCCAGGAATGTTTTCCTGTGCTCACTCACAGTTTTCTACTTTTTGAAATAGGTATATATGTATATCATATAACATGTCTTGCATTCCCCCACATTAGCCAGCAGACAATTCTATTACAGCACAGAAATAATATTGTGTACATATTCTGTATGTCAGAGCAAACGTCCCCTAGAGAACATCATCTCCAGCCATAATTGTGGATGTCAACTCTGAACCACAGCTTCATTCTGTTCAGGCAAACAGAAGAAGAAGAAAAAAAGCTTCCATGGAAATAATTCAGTCCTTCACTTAAACTACATCTACTCATCTTACCTACAGCTTTAAATTCGCAGGAGTCTAAAATGGGATATAAGCCAGTGAGAACCAAACCTGATTTCAATCAATTTGAAATTTGAGATTCAAAGAATGGAGGATTTGATTTAAGTTTGCAATTCAAGAGTCATGATTCAACTGATTCATGCTGCTTTGAGATTCACAATTCAATTTGCAAAAGAATTTGCCTATAAGCTATAATGGGCAAGTATCAGTATGCAGCTGTTTACAATGAAATGAAAATATCTGGGATGATGAACATTAACCCTTTCATGTTTTACCTGCTTATCATCATGTTTCACTGCATTACAATGAAGGAGAAACTCTGCAATCAGGGGTCATCCAAGATGAAAAAGAAGATGATTTATATGGCTTCATATCTCACAACTACTCTAGATAGCTACCATTTTAAAAGCCCTAGTGCAATAACCAAAAAACAGCAGTAACAGAAGACATCAATAAAAATATAAAATGTCAACCAAGGCTAGACCAGGGTTAGGTTCTTATTGGTATGGTCTGGTATGGGTGTACCAGTAGCGGCTGGCTGGTATCCTCACTGGTCCGGTTCCAGTTCCTGGGGGCCACCATTTTTTCCTGATTTTTTTTGAATATTTTTTGATTTTTGGGTGATTCCTTTATTTTTTCTTCTTCTGACTATGCGCAGAAGCCGAATTTTCAGCATTGCGTATGTGCCACCATTTTGTTTGGGGCAGGGTTTTTTTGAAGTCCCATCAATCAACCTCTGCTTTAAACCCACATGGACATTAGTGAGAAGTGCATTAGGAGGTTTTAAGTCCTTCAGGTGCAAAGCAAGAAACATGCCTTGAAAGACAGCCAACTAGGCTGCGCCTCCCCTCCCCTTTCCCTTCCCTTCCTCTCCTGCCCTCCCCCCTTTCTCTTTTGATGAACACCACTGAGTCACTTGCTCACTTTGCATTGCTGGCTTTTGGAAAGTGAAGCAGAGTCAGATGCACACAGGTTTAGAACCATCCAGGTTCTTGCACATGCCTAGTTCGATTTGGGGTGAGGAGGTGTGGGGGGAGCTAGCCTGGTTTGGTTGTTTTCTCCCAATCTTCCAGCATTTAAAGATTTTTTTTGTGGGGAGAGTGGGGATTATTACTGTGTTGTGGGGCCAAGTGCCTCTTTAGGGCTTCTCTTTAAATGTACATTTGGACACAGATGATCTTGAACTCACATTTCTGTAATGTAGAGTTGACTGTCCTTGACAAATAGTATATCTGAGGTTAACCAGTGGGAACAGCTTGCCTTCTGGAGTGCTTTATCACTGGAGGTTTTTAATAAAAGACTGGGGCAGCCATTTGTTTGACATGGTGAAGGGTCTCCTGCTTGAGCAGAGGGTTGGACTAGGTGACCTCCAAGGTCCCTTCCAACTCTATTATGTAACTAAGATTATTGTGGCAATGGAAGTAAGAGGGTCAAGGAAGTACACACACAGAGAGTGAGAGGGTGACAGAGAGAAAGTTGATACAAAACATGCCTTCAAAACAGCTGGGGAATTTCAATCCCCTTACATTTTATGTGAAGGATATCTTGAGAATCTTTAACGTTCTGCAGGGACCTCATTCCATTTCCCTCCTCCTTATATATTTATTTTATTCACTTATTTCAACATTTTAAAAGCCTGTCCAACTTGGATGTTGTGTCTCTATAATAAAACACACAATAATGGGTGCATTGTACTTGGTGTAGGCACTATTTTAGGTGAGTTGATTCCATTGTGGGAAAGGAAAGGAGGAGGAGGAAAGGAAAGGAAAAAAGAAAAGGAAAGAAGGGAAGAAGAAATCAAAGGAAAGAAGGAAATGGGAAGGGGTGGAGAGGAAAGGAAAGGAAAGAAAGAGGAAAGGAAAGTAATGAAACAAGGAAAAGTAAAGTTAAGTTAAGGAAAGGGGGAGGGAGAGAGGGGAGGAAATGAAAGGAATGGAACAGAGAAAAAGAAAGGAAAGAAAAGAAGGAAAGGAAAGGAAAGGGGGAGAGGGACCACAGTTAGAGCTCTGAAATATGGGACTGACTTTCCCACCAACATCAGCAACCCACTGTCAGTCTGTTCATCTTCATTTTCTTTCACTCAGATTGACCAAGCTTCTTGCGAGAAGGAACACAAAAGAGATTTCCAGGCTGAGTGCCTGGACCAGTCGCTTTCTCTCAGGCCTCCCACCCAAAGGATTCACAGAAGCAGACAGATAAGTCTGAAAGGCAGCTAAGGTCCACCTGCCCACCAGTGGTCTGGGGGATTTAAAATTATGATTTTTTTGGTGCCTGAGAGCCAAAGGTTGGAGATCCCTAGTCTATCACACTCTTGGGCAAAGTGTGTAAGCCACTTCCTCCTTTCAATGATCCATGAAAGTACAGTGATACCTTGTCTTGCGAACCCCTCTTCATACAAACTTAGAAAGGTGTATGGGAAATGAGCACAGTTGGGTGGACAAAAACGGGAGACAGGGACAACGAGCTCAAGAGAGGAGAAAGTTGTAGGGGAAATGAGCACAGTGGGGTGGACAGAAATGGGAGACAAAGACTCATGGAGCTCCAGAGAGGAGAAAGGTGTGGGGGAAATGAGCACAGTGGGGTGGAGAGAAACGGGACTCATGGAGCTCAAGAGAGGCTCTTTTTGCCTTGCTTTGTTGGGACTGTCACCTCTTGCCACCTCTTGCCACCTCTTGCTGTCCCTCCCCCCCACTCCGTTCGCCTCCGGTTCATCCGCCCACCGGAGCTGAAGAGCTTGTTGAGCCCGCTGCTTTTTTAAAAAAAGCCTTAATGTTTTGGATTTTCCTAATGGGCTTGCATGCATTATTCACTTTTACATTGATTCCTATGGGAAACATTGTTTCATCTTATAAGCTTTTCTTCTTACGAACTTCGTCATGGAACGTCATGGAACGAATTAAGTTCGTAACACAAGGTACCACTTTACATCTATCATATGTGTTGTCGTTGGCTCCAGGCCAGCTCCTGCTCCAAGGACTATGGGGGTTGATGTGAAAGAATCCTCACATTATTAGAGGCCAGTTTTACTGCCAACAGCTGCAGACAGTGAAGCTTCTGTGTCAGGGGAATATTCTGGAAGTGAAGTAGGATCAACTGAGGAGGTAATTACAGGCAGCCTATTAGCTAATTACCCCATTAGTGAATCATCATCATTATCATCATTAGATTCAGAAGAGGAGGCATTCATAGATGTTTGCAGATGCAGGTTGATGTCAAGGAAGGAACAACTGTGCAAGTATTATAGGAAATAAGGGAGAACACCTGTGGCTGGGGCAATTAGGCTAATGGGGCTGTTGATAAATTGCCAGTGTTGTTGCCTCTCGGCGTGGGAGTTTATCCGTTTGGAGAGAGAGAGAACTGTGTTTTAAGTCAGGATTTTACAAGGACTCTTTGAACTGTTTCAGGATTTTACCAGGACTCTTGAACTAATTCACAGTTAAGTTTGGCTTGAGGACTCTTGAAAGGAGGGTGGCTGTGACATCTTCACAGCTGCCTTTATCTGTTTTGCTTTTATTTTGGCTTTTTACAGCCTTCAAAGTTTGTGGTTTGTGGGAGAGCACTTTGGCTGATAAAAGTGCATCTGAACAGTATTTTTCCTTTGTGATAAACTGCCTTTGTTTACTTTACAAGAGAGTGTGTGTTTGAATTTCCACTTCAGACTTAATTGGAGCTTGTAACGTGACACCTGGCATAACAATATGTAGATAATAAAGTTATAAAAAGGTGAGCAACATTTTTACAGATCTATGGATACCTTGAGGCTAGGGGTGAAAAGGAATTGATGGGAGGGGCGGGGCTAGGCAACGCACCCCTTGATGTGAGTGATATTGAGTTGGCCACACCCACCCAGTCACATGACTAGCAAGCCACACCCACCTGGTCACATGACTGGCAAGCCACTCCCACCTGGTTGCATGGCCGGCATGCCACTCCTACCCAATTCCATGACCATCAAGCCACATCCACAAAATAAGCTAAGTCCACAGAGTGGTAGTAAAAAAAAATAGGAACCCTCCCCTGGCCTAGATCAATCAATAATTAATTAACAAGGTCTTATAGGCCTAACTTGGTGGAAGCTGTGATCAGATGAGGCTGTTAAGCTAGTTGTAGCAGGCTGCACTAAAATATCTTTCATATCTTTTCCACTTTGTGTTTTGATTACTGAAATTTATTCCACATGAGTTGCTCTTCAAGATTACTCAGAAGTTACTGGATAATGCAAAGAAATTATATTGTTACACAATTACTTTGTGACCTGGGTTGGCTACTGGTTTCCTTCTGCTTTTTATTATTTATATCGGTTTGACCTACATTGTAATTCACCTCAGAGACTGAGGCAGAATGTATACCTCAGTAAATATATAACGACTTAACAGGTAAGTGCTTAAATATGTGATGGTATGTTTCTCTTCTACCTTCAACTACTTCTATCAAAGAAGAAAAGAAAAAAAAGCCTTTAGTTTATCACCGGTAATAAAACAAAGCTGAACATAATGCAGCCACTGTTAGTCTTTGTGTTCTAGCAGGAAAGAGTGTGTTGTGTAACCAAGTGAGGGGGAGTTGACCAGTGATGTATTTCTGGGTCAAGTACTTATGTTGAGAGAAATTCACCTTTTAAAACTTGGCTTTAAAGAATCAGGTCAGGTGCTTGAAATAGCTTGCAAAAGAACAATGGCTATTTTTTCATAGAAAAGAGAAGAAAATTGTGTAACCATTGTTTTAAATCCCTTCTGCCTTGCCCAGCTAATTATTCCCTATTTATATGTAGCTTTCATAGGACTAGTGACTTACTGCATATTAATTAGCATGCATAATTTTTATTCACACTTGCCATGTTTTCCCCACTCATAAACATATATTTATCAGATAAGGTATTAAAGCATTTTAAGTGTAAAGTAATAATTAAATCTACTGACTAGGACTAAAATTTGAAAGTACTAAAATAATATAAGTATAACCATTATTTTATGGAGACAATTGATTTCATTAAATTCCAGACTGTCAAAGAAATATATCTGAACATATGTACCATAACACAGAGGTCCCCAACCTTTTTTGCACCAGGGACCGGCTTTAAGCTAGACCAGTTTTCCATGGCCCGGTGGTGTGGGGGGGGCTAGCTGTCAGCAGTGCCGTAAAAGGGGCGATCAAGAGAGGAATGGGTGAATGAATGGACGGAGGGTGGGAAGGAAGGAAGGAAAGAGGGAAGGGACAGCAACAAAAGAAGGGTGCAAAGGAAGCAAGGAAAGGTGTGAAAGGGGAGAGTAAGAGAGGAAGGAGTGAAAGAAGGGAATGAGGGAGGAAAGAAGGGAGGAAGGAAAAGGAAAGCAAGAAATGGAGGGAGGAAAGGAAGGAAAGAAAGAAAGAAAGGGGGAAGGGACAGGAACAGAGGAAGGAAGCAAGGAAACTTATGAAAGGGGAGAGTAAGGGAAGAAGGTAGGAAGGAGAAAGAAAAGAAGAAATAGAGGAAGGGAAGGTAAAAGAGAGAAAGAAAAAGAGCAAGAAAGAAAGCAAGAAAGAGAAAGAAAGAAAGGCAAGTTCAAAGAAAGGCTCACTGAGCATCTCTCACTCTCTCTCTCTTTCTATCCCTCTTTCTTTCTTTCTCTTCCTTTCTCTCTCTCCTCTTCCTTTATCTCCTCTCTCTCTCCCTCTCTCTTTCTCTCCCCCCTCTCTCACCCTTTCCCTCTCTCCCTCTCTTGCTATCTCTCCCCCCTCTCCCTCTCTCTTTCTCCCTCTCCCTCTCTTTCTCTCTCTCCCCCTCTCTCTTTCTCTCTCTCTCCCCCTCTTTCTCTCTCTTCTTCTCACTTTCTCTCTCTTGTTTTCTTTCTGTCTCTTTTGCTTTCTTTCTCTCTCACTCTTTCTTGTTTTCTTTCTCACGCTCTTTCTCTCTCTTGTTCTCTCTCTTGCTATCTCTTTCTCTCCCCCCCTTTCTCACTCTCTCTTTCTCACTTTCTCTCTATCTTGCTGTCTGTTGCTCTCACTCACTCTCGTTCTCTCTCCGTTCTTCTCAGCGATGACGCGCGCACGCCCTGCCCGCCTCACCTTTGCGAGAGCACTTTCGCCCCGGGCTCTCAGCAAGGGGGTTTGCAGGAGAGGCGGGGCCGGCGAAGGTGATATTGAATGTCGGGGGAGAACGGGCGTTTGCACGCGCTCCCTATCTCCCTGCTAGCCCACTCGGAATATTCAAAATAAGAAAAGCCTTCGCCGGCAAAGGTTTTTCTTATTTTGAATATTCCGAGTGGGCTAGCAGGGAGATAGGGAGCGCGTGCAAACGCCCGTTCTCCCCCGACATTCAATATCACCTTCGCCGGCCTCCGCTGAGGAAAGCCTTTGCCGGCATTTCCTCCCGGCGTCAAGGAGGCGCAGTGGCGGGCGGAGAGAGGGGGGGGCAGCGGCGTCCCTCCTGGCCTTGGCGGGCCGCCCAACCCTCCCCACCTCCTGCAAACGCGGCGGGCTGCGGGGGGAGAGCGAGGAGCCGGTTCCGGCGGGCGCGGGGCTTGGCTGGCTGGCGGGGGGAGCGCCGCTGGTGGTGCGGAAAGGCCGAGGGGGCCCTGGCGCCGCGGACCGGCTGAAAAGCCCCAACGGCCCGGTCCCGGTCCGCGGACCGGCGGTTGGGGACCTCTGCCATAACACGCTAAAATGCACAAGCCTTCACTGATTGAACTCTTTCTGACATAGACAAAGGTACAAAAAACTGTTGAACAAAACTGTTGACAGGTTAGTAGTATCTCACTTTGCATTGGGAAATAAAACAATATAAACAATATTGTGCTGAATCAGACTCCTATCACATCTATCCAACTGTGTGTTCTTACAGTGGCTAACTGATAAAACAAGGAAGTGCCACTGCTATCAAGACTAATAATCATTGATCCCCATGATTTTTATGAATTGCTACAATTCTTTTTTTTTTAAGCTGGTCAGTCTCGTATCTTGTGGTATTGCATTCCAAATTAAATCTAAAATTGTACAGAAATATTTTGTTTTGTATATCATGATTCTTCCAGGCTTCAATTTCATCAAGTAACCTCTTGTTTTAGTTTCTGGGGACATACATATAGTAATAGCACTTAGACTTATATACCACATCACTGTGCCTTTACAAATTTCTCTAAGCTGTTTACAGAGTCAGCATATTGCCCTCAACAATTTGGATCCTCATTTTACCAATTTCAAAAGGATGGAAGGCTGAGTCACCCTTGGTAAGATTTCAACTGCCAGATTGCCGGCAGCTGGCAGTTAGCAGAAGTATCCTGCAGTACTGCATTCAAACCATTGTGCCACTGTGGCTCTTTTAAGTAAGGAATATAGCTTATCCTTACTTTATCTTACATCATGAATAATTTTGTATGCCTCAATCACATTCCCTGTTATATACTATATTTTTCAGAGCATAAGACGTACCAGAGTATAAGACGCACCTTACTTTTGGGAGAGGAAAATAAGGAAAAAGGAGGAGTAGGGGTGAAAACAAATCTGCAAAGACTTAGGGCTGGGGGAAAAAAAACCTTCTTCAGAGGGAGTAGGAATCCAAGAAGATTGTTAGCACTTAATTAGAGCTAAAAAAAACAAAAACTTCGAAAAAGCTACAAGACTAAGGTGACCAGATTTTAACATTGGTAAAGTGGGATACCATTTTTTGGTGGGGGGGGGGGGGGGAACAGTGTTTCTTGATTAAAAATTTGGTCTAAATTGTAGAAGCCTCTGTAAAATCCTTCAGAGGCATGCAAGAGTGATTGGTGGTACCGAAATTTGATAATTAAGTCAAATCTAGCTTTAGCTTTCCCCACTTCATCTTTACAGGCTCAGGCTATTTGCTGGTATTCTACCTTAGTTAGGCTTTTTATATTTGTCCCTTTTGTCTTTCCATTTCTCAGAGAGTTATTTATGCAACCATGTTTGTTTCTTTTGTGACCTATTATTTTTCTTCTTTGTTGGTATTGTGCTAATCTCACTTTTCAAAATTTCCCAAGCTTCTTGAGTTGTTTCCCCCTTGAGGATTCTCATCCATGGAATCTTTCCCAAGTTCTTTCTAAGTTTATTGAAATTAGCTCTCTTAAAGTCCAAGATTCTAGTTTGACTTTGTTCTACTGTTTGTGTTTTCATGATGTTGAATTCCAATATTGCATGATCACTTGTCCTCAAGGTTCCTTTAGCTTCAACACCTTCTATCATTTTATCTCTGTTAGTGAGTATTAAATCCAATGTGGCTGATCCCCTTGTTCCCTTCTCTACTTTTTGGGTAACAAAGTTGTCTGCTAGGTTTGTTAGGATCTTCCATTTGGTGCAAAGTTTGTCTCCCACTTGATGTCAGGGTAGTTAAAATCCCCTATTGCTATTGTGATGTGCTTCCTACATACCTTAATTAGCTGTCTAGCAAAAAGTTCACCTCCTTCCTCTGTTTGGTTGGGTGGCCTATAGTATGAACCTATGGCAATGTCATTTCGCTCACCACCCTTTTATATTAACCCAAATGCATTCAATATGATTTTTTATTATTGCTGTGCTCTATTACTGTAGAGATGTGGTTATTTGTTATATATGGTACAACTCCACCTCCTCTTTTATTTGGTCTGTTTCATTTAAATAATTTAAATCCTTTCAGCCGTATATTCCATTTGCCAGTTTTATCTCACCAAGTTTCTGTAATGGCAACTATATCATATCTTCCTTTATTTACTAGAATTTCTAATTCACCCTGTTTATTCCCCATAATCTGTGCATTGGTGTTTAGACATTTAAGTCCATTTTGGTTGACCTTGTATTTACTGTCTACATAACCTGTGTTGTACCTGATTGTCCCTACTATCTTGCCACCTGTTTGATTAGTACACATGGTATGGTACTCACTATTAAATGCATGGCTTTGCTTGACAGCAGGGCTAATAATCTTGCGCACACACTTATCTATGTTGTGTGCACTGTTAACCCTATTAATTTTAGATTGCTGAGGACAGAAAGGATCTATATCAATTAAATATCTGTCCCTGCTGTTCAGTTTAAATTTTTATCCAGGAAATCTGTGAATTTAATACTAAGAAGCTCAGTCCCTTTCTATGATTAATGCAAACCATCTCTTTTGTAAAGTTTTTATACATAGGACGCTCATGTTGGATGAAAAGAAAATTTATACAAGATGATCTACAGGTGGCAGTCTCCTCCACAAGATGAGCTGAAATAGATAAAAAGAGTTCATCAAAATGTTGATAATGTAAAGAAGCACTGGGGACTTATTACTATATCTGGTGGGAATGCCCAAAAGTCCAAAAATTCTGGTTTCTGATAAAACATTATCTGGAAGAGATGCTAATGCAAAACATTGAGTTGAAACATTGAGTTGAAACTCTAGAGAAGGTGCAAAAAAGAGCAACCAAGATGATTAAGGGATTGGAAACCAAGACTTACGAAGAGAGACTGAGGGACCTGGGCGTGGATAGCCTAGAGAAAAGGAGGGCCAGAGCGGACATGATAGCAGTCTACAAGTATACGAGGGGATGTCACAGAGAGGAGGGGATTACTTTATTCTTCAGGGCACCAGAGGGCCGGACGAGGAACAACGGCTGGAAGCTGACCAAGGAGAGATTCAACATGGAGATAAGGAGGAACTTCCTGACGGTCAGAGCGATCAACCAATGGAACAACCTAGCAGCGGACATTGTGAACTCCAACACTCTGGACATTTTTAAGAGAAGATTGAACTGCCACTTGACTGGTGTCCTATAGGGTTCCTGCTTGGGCAGGGGGTTGAACTCGATGGCCTTCATGGTCCCTTTCAACTCTAACAATCAATCAATCAATCAATTAATTAATCAATAAATAAAATAAGCCAGAGCTCTTCTTTCTAGGCACCACCAAAGACAAATTAAACAGAGGAACCCTATACCAGAGGTGGTTTCCTCCTGGTTTGGACTAGTCTGCCTGAACCAGTAGCAACCCTCTGGTGATGTCATGATGACTGGTTTGGTTGGTGCCGGTCCATGCGTGCCACCATCTTTTAAAAAATTTATTTTCTTCTGAGCATGAACAGAAGCCGAGTTTCCAGCATCGTGCATGCGGTCACCATCTTGTTTTCAGTATTTTATTTTATGATTATTTTATTTTATTTTATTTTTTTCTGAGCATGTGCAGAAGCTGAATTTTTGGCAAGGTGCATGTGGTTACCATCTTGTTTTTGACTTTTTTAAAGTGGATTTTTTGGCACTGCACATGCGCACATGCAAAGTGCACACGCAAAGTGCCTGTGTGCCCACCATTAAACCACGTCCAATGTTTTTAATTGTACTATTAATTTTAAAAACTTGTTTAAAAAAGATACCTTGTTTGAGATCACTAAATGTACTTAAATACAAACAAACTATAATAGCTGTTTACATGCAATGCTTCATCATAGCTTATGTTTTGCCAAGATTTTTTCAGACAATTGAACCAGGACAATGTCTTATTACTTTCAATTTTCATTTCTGATTTGACTTGTTTTCCATATTTTCTCTGAATTTAGCAGAAAAAATACTAATAAATATTATAAGCCATGTTTCATTCTGTCTTTCTCTGTAACATCTTCCTGTTTCTGATTTTAGCACTCAAAATAGCCAAGTCTTCATCTGCTAAATCAAATTTTCCACAGTGACTGGCTTTTAAAATTAATTTATCTTCTTTAGCTTGGATCTGCATGCACTGGAAAATACTACATACTCTAATTCCCAGTCAACAGATGTCTAGTTAACTGACTATCTTTTGAAAATCCTCAAATTCTAGTTTATTATGAGTACAGAGAAATCAAATATAAAATGTGCTTATCATTAGGTTTGCCTCTGCTTCATTAGTTCCGTCAGTTCCACACTCATTTCTTAGGCTGATAACTAAAGTAGATCTAAATGGGAACAGATGATGAAAAAGAAATCTTAAATCCATGATCAAAGCAAGCACACATTTGCACATATTATTAGGCAGACTTTATAGACATCTGGGAAATGCAGCAGATAATTAAAATCAATAAATAGTCTTTTTTTCTTTTTCTAAACTGTTCTAGATGACCAAACAAAAATGGGGAAACAATACTGATTAATATGTAATAAATGTGTTTTGTTTTTTTTAAATTGAACTTTTAAAATAATTTCAATGGATAATATGAAAACAGCACTTTACTAGATTGGAATGTTCATATACTATAGAATGTTCATATACTATAGAGGGATGATTTATAGAAACCTACTTAAAATAACAAAAATAAACCACAAAGCATTATTAAAACAATACATTTTTTAAAATAGTTAATCATATTTGCCCAGAGAAGTGCACACAAAAAGACATTTTTCCTTGTTATTTTGCAAATTTATTCCAAAATAAATGTAACAAAACTAGTGTAAAGGTTGAAAAATGAGGGGAAACCAAATGAAATCAAAACTGACAGATTTAGCTGTTTAAAGAGGAGAGATTAAAAAAATAATCCAAGGGCAAGGATTATACTTAATTATACATTGTATAATGTACTTCATTTTAAATTTTTAGTTGTTTCAAATGACTCAATAAATAGAAAAAAAACAGAAAGTAGATATTTACTCATGATCAAATGTCTAGGCATCCTTAATCTGTTTATACTGTTTGTTTGCATATGATACATCAATAGTTATTCTCTTCTGATTATAACCAAGATAACAACATTACAAACTACATAAATCTAGGAAAATAACTCTGCCATTACTGACATCATATTGTATGTCTTATTCTTGATAATGGAAATGCTATATTTTATTTTTAGTCGCCATATCTTTATAATCTCCTAAACCTGATGAAAAGGAACATCTGAAGTTTTATATAAAATGTTTCAAAAAGTGAAAGCGCCAACACTTTTTTCATTTACAATTCTAAATCCTTAGTATATATGGTAGGTTTAATACAATATTGATTTTGAAAGATGAAATGTTTGATAATATATGTTTATATTAATACATTATAATCAATATAAAAACAGATTACCTTAGTTCTATCCAAAGTCAATCAATTTAATGTCCTTTAAAAAGATAGGTTGAAATCTCATGGAAAAGATTTGGGTATAGAAAAATATGTTGCCAAAGCCAATTCTCTGCTGTCGCTTTAGTATAAGAGAACTGACCTATTATTCACACATTACTAGCCCAGATGTGAAATCTATGTGAAGAAAAGTTGTCTAGATGTTACATAGATTAAAAAATATATACACATTATTATACATACATAGAGATTGCCTATATTTGATAACTTTACAGAAAGGACGGTGATCAGAGTTTCTGAGATCAAACTATCCCCTTTTGTTTCATCACATCACGGTGACAATATTGTCCACTATTTTTATTCTAAACAGTGGAATTGAAAATAAGGACAAAAGCTAGGGGCTAATAAGATTCTGTATACATTCATTGGCTCATAAAGTTTCGACCAATAGACTGTCAGTTTGCCAGATAAGAAAAAGTAATTTGTTAACATTCTGGTTAGAGAGAATAAATGATAGCAACAACAATGCCAGAAACAGTTAAATTCAAGTAAACTAGAATGTGATGAAATTGGAGCAAAAAGGAAGCAGAAAGCAGGATGAGAAGCAGAAAAGAAAAATAATTAGGAAAATAACAGCAATACAAGTTAAAAGAGCTGAACAAAGATTGTAAACTATAAACTACTGGCTAATTTCAGAAATCAAAATTTGCATGCAAGTAATATTTAATGTAAAGAAATGTAAGCTAATAATATACTGGAATAAATATTCCATTTTTACAGGCATGTTGTGTTTAAGCTTTGACTAACCAGGAAAAAATCTTGAGTGGTGCTGGGAAGCACAATAAAAATGGAACTCATTGCCCAGTTGCTATGAAAAAAATAACTTAACAAAGAACAAAATTCTTAACAAAGTTAGAAACAACTACTATCAAGTTGATGGATATCAAACAGCTGTGATCTCACAGAATGTTATAATTACTGTCATTAGGAAAAGAAATTGAAAGGTAATTTTCACCATGAAAATTCTCAATATACTGCAACAGGGCTTTTGTCAATTTCTTTGACTCCAGAGTCCCTTATTCCTCAAATCTTTTGCATCCTGAAACCTCTCCAATTCTCAAGGTATCACAAAGTTGTTATTGTTACATCCTTTTATTGGAAATCATAACAAACAACAACAAAACATGTATTGGTGATTGTACAGTAAATAAAGTCACATATGTTGCATTTACCTATAATAATATTATAATAATGTATGGACAGCCTTGAGAAAAGAAGGGCCAGGGGGGGACATGATATCAGTGTACTGGTACTTGAGGGGTTGCCACAGAGAGGAGGGGGCCACACTATTCTCCAGGGCACCAGTGGGCCAGACAAGGAACAACAGTTGGAAGCTGACCAAGGAGAGATTCAACCTGGAAATAAGGAAGAACTTCCTGACAGTCAGAGAGATCAACCAGTGGAACGGCCTACCAACAGAGGTTGTGAACTCCCCAACTCTGGACACTTTCAAGAGGAGATTGGACTGTCATTTGGCTGGGGTGCTGTAGGATTTCCTGCCTAGGCAGGGGGTTGGACTTGATGACCTGCATGGTCCCTTTCAACTTTACTAAGTAAGTAAGTAAGTAAGTAAGTAAGTAAGTAAGTAAGTAAGTAAGTAAGTAAGTAAATAAATATAATTAGCAGCTAGTTAGGGCTGGGGGAAAAAGCTTCATTCAAAGTATAAGACACACCCAAATTATCAGCCTCTTTTAGGGAGGAAAAATACAGTATGTTGCAAGCAGAGGATTGGAGGACTTTTCTTTGAAATATTTATGGACTCTCTCAATTGTATTAATATCTGATATGCAGTGCGGGTTCCATACAGGTGAGCTATATTAGAGAATTGGTCTAGCAAATGCTTTGTATGCTATGGTCTGCAGTGTAATATTGCTAGAGAAGAAGCTACACAAGATTAGATTAACAACTCTTAGTGCCCTTAGGGCAATCTTGTTACAGTGGGCTCTGGTATTTAGGTGATTAGATATGAGTATTCCAAGGTCCTTGACAGAGTGATCGTCATCTACAAGGTCGTGTCCTCCAAGCTTGTATTTTATGTTCTGTTTCTTTTTGCCGATGTATAAGGCAGAGCATTTGCTAGTTGAGATTTGAAGTTGCCAGTTGTCTGACCCTTCTGATACATGGTCAAGGTCTTTTGAAGGATAGCAGTATTGTTGTTGGTGTTGAATGGTTTAACATCATCAGTAAAGGGAACACAGTTGCTTATAATATGATCACAAAGGTCCTTTATGTAAAGTATGAATAGTGTTGGTCCTAGAACGCTGCTTTGAGGGTCACCACTGTTTACAGGTGCAGGATTTGTTAGGGCACTCCCTATTTTAACCACTTGGAATGTTGGAATAGCAATCCAACTCATCTTCTGAGCAATTTATTACTAAGGGTTCACCATTATAAATACATTTGAACTATATATTTCAGTCCCCATATCTTTTAGACTCAACCCTTCAGCAGTGAATCAGAAATAAATACTGCCCCTACATTTGGACACAACTGGCAAGAGAAAGCTTTCCTTTTTTAAAGGTAAAGGAACAAGCTTCGTAGTTTACCAGTTCAAATCTCACCAGGCTCAAGGTTGACTCAGCCTTCCATCCCTCCAAGGTGGATAAAATGAGGGCCCAGATTGTTAGGGATGATATGTTGACTCTGTAAATTGCTTAGAAAGGACTGCAAAGCACTGTGAAGTGCTTTATAAGTCTAAATTCTATTGCCATTCAGGGTCATACCCAGTGTTGTTTGTGAGATGGGTAGCTGTATCAATTGGTTTAATAAATTAAAAGCCAATCAAGAAATATGACATAGATTAACACTTGGTACACTAGTCAAGAAGGCATTATAATACCTGGCCGGTGACTTATCCCCGGCCCGTTTTGCCGCAGGGCCAGGGAGATGTGGCCCTCGGCATAGCCGCCATCTTGGGTGGCCGAGATCTCGTGAGATTTCGTGAGATCTCGGCTAGCTCCGGGAGGCTTTGGCCTACCCGATGAGGTCATCCAGGGGCGGAGCCTGCCAGCCCTATCAAAGAGCTGGACAGGCTTCAGGGCCTCCTTTTCGCCCCTGGATGACAAGGAAGCGAACACCCACCCGCCCTCCCTATCTTTCAGTGTGCTAATGAGGGTCGCCCTTAGGGGGGGGCCGAATAGGAATTTTTGGTGGTCTTGGTATTTTCTGTGACCGTTTTTTCACCTATTCCACACTGCGGTGATGGACAGACGGTTAGGGGGTGCTTCTCCCCCTGTTTAGACTAATTGGCTTACCTTTGGTCATTTGGGTAGGCAGGTTAGGGGCGGAAAACTGGGCGGTGTTTAGCAACTGCGTGTTCTCCGTTGGGCATCTTTGGGGATGATTGACAGGTTCTCTCCAAAGGCTCGTGGTAGAAACGACCTGAGCAATTGGGGGGAACCTGTCTTTGGGTCCCGCCCATTTCCTTCCCCTTGTAGGGGTTAGATGGCGGGACCTCCCACATGCAGGTGCATGGCAGTGAGTCAGGTGAGGGCATGGCCCCTCACCTGGATCAGCATGGAGCTACGCCCATAAATTGCCCCAGAAGTTTTTCTGATGTCATTTTCCGCCTCGGAAGCAATTGTTTGACCCTGCAGGTCCTTGTTTAGGGTTATAGTTAATTTATGCTAATTTATTTGAATAAATTATGCAAATTTAATTAATAAAAATGACCCATTTTAAATCCAGCTCTTTGTGTCCGTGTCGTTACTCCACCTCTGCTGCAAAATATTTTCAGATGTTATGATAACTCTATACCTGCAAAGCGCAGGATCATGAAATAAATAGTATCCTTATGACACTTCATGGAAGTGAAGGTTGGACATTAAGTAACAGAAAGGAAGTATATTAATGCTTTTGAATTTTGGTGTTGGAGAAGATTCCTGAGAATACCAAAGACAGCCAAGGACACAAACAGATTGCTCATCAAACAAACAAATACAGAGTTCCCACTTAAGGAATAAATGACCAGGCTCAAATTATAATCCAGACACATTATGCAAAGATTTAGGCCTCTAGAGAAGGCTCTAATTCTGGGAAAGATAGAAAAGAAGAGAAGAAGAATATAACCATCAGCAAGGTGGACTCAGTTTCAGTGGCAATAGAAGTTGAAATCACAGAGATAACATTAGAAAATAGGGATTCTGCAGCACATGTTATTTTTAATAATGGGGAATGAAATAACCGATTATACAAATATGCAATGGGATTAAGAGACCCTGATTAGTGCATGTGATGTGTTCCACATGACATTTAAACAAATTATCCATTTGTACTAGAACCATTCCAACCACATAATGTCCATCATTGTAGATTTTCCTTTTCTATCCCCATAGCAACATCTGTACTGCTTATGCTAATCACTGTAAATTAACCTTGATACAAAAAGCCCTAGGGATGCTGCTGCTGTTATGGCAGTTCAGATAAGTAGCATGATTTTCTAATAAATCTGACCTGCAGAAATTAGAATAATAATCAAATGTCCTGTTAGAACATTTTCTTAATATGCATTTGTTGAAGCATATCATTTGCACTTGTGCAAAAGTATATTTTTTGTCATACTGTGCTTCATTTACATCAACAATACACATACAAGAAATTACTTAGATTAAATAGGTTCTGACTGAACATGCCTTACGGTCCATTACTGTGAATACTTATTTGGAAATAATAATGTTCAGTTGGTTTTATTCTAAATTAATAGTGTATAGCTTCTGATATATTTCTACAGTTATCATCCAGGCAGCAGGAAATCCCAATCCAAGTGATGGAAGCTGTGGTACTGAAACATTTGGAGTGATTTTTAGTAGGTCCTTGAAAAAGAATAAAGCCTTGAAACATTAACTGTTTTGCATATGTGTTTAAGGTAAGTTGCTGAATATAGCAAGAGCAATATAATAATGAAACTGAATGCTTACGAAATAGTTCAATACTGAGAATGTATAAGGGTACATGATGAATACTTTATTATTTTCTATACACTATTTATAGATATACAGTGGTACCTCTACTTAAGAATGCCTCTACTTAAGAACTTTTCTAGATAAGAACCGGGTGTTCAAGATTTTTTTGCCTACTTAAGAACCCGAGCCCGGAAATAATTCCCAGGAAATTTGAGAATGGCACAAAGGTCCGGCCAGTTTCCTGCCATTCACCCTTTAATCCGCCCCTAACCTGCCAACACAAATGACCAAAGGTAAGCCAATTTGAACCAATCAACTGATGAAACACCCCCTAACCATCCATCCCGCACCACAGTGTGGAATAGGTGAAAAAACGGTTGCAAGTAAAATGTCGAGACTGCCAAAAATTCCTATTCGACCCCCTAAGGGTGACCCCTGTAGCACACTGAAAGATAGGGAGGATGAGCGGAAAGGAAGCCCCAAGCCAGCACAGTTCTTTATAAAGGGCTGGCTGGCCATGCCCCGAACGACGTCATTAGCCGGCGCCGATGACAGGTCTGGCTGGGATCTCGTGAAATATCGCTAGATCCCGGCCAACAAGATGGCGGCTGCACCAGGGACTGCATTTCCCCAGCACCGCAGCAAATCCTGCCGGTGGTAAGTTGCCGGCTCAGCATTATACCGTGTTTCCCCGATAGTAAGGCAGTGTCTTACTATCTTTTTACCCCCCAAAGCCCCACTGTGTCTTACTTTGGGGGTATGTCTTATATTGTCCCGGGCACTGGGGCCGGCTCGTCTTCGGGCTTTGGCCCGGGCGAGGCCTCTTCTCCTCCGGGCGGGCGGTGTTAGGCGTCCACCCACCCCCAGCCCCGTACCGCTTTACGGGACGGACGATTGGGGGGCGGGGGGGGCGCAAGGCAAAGGAAGTGAAGGGAACTACGGGCGCCGGGAAGGTGCGGAGCCAGGTGCAAGCGTCGCGGCACGCGTGTCCTTTCAGACCCCCCCCCGCCGTTTCCCGCCTCCACTCACCAAATTGACAGGGTGAAGGTAGCCGTTCCCGGAGGGGTCTTCTTGCCTGGGGTTTTCTTACGTGCCTTGCCCGCCGCCGCGCCCCGGCCTTTGCCCGGGGAGCCCCGCTAAGCCTTCTGCGCCTGACTCGGTGAGGCGAGAGGGAAGAAGGAGAAGCGCAAGTGGATGCGGAGCGCCCGGGAGGCATTTATCCGCCTGGGAGGCATTTATCCGTCCTTCGCTTTGACGGCGCTGGTCCGAAGCGAGCCGAGCGGGCGGACCAGCGCTGTCAAAGCGAAGGACGGATAAATGCCTCCCGGGCGGATAAATGCCTCCCGGGCGCTCCACATCCACTTGCGCTTCTCCTTCTTCCCTCTCGCCTCGCCGAGTCAGACGCAGAAGGCTTAGTGGGGACCAGCGCCGTCCTTCGCTTTGCCAAGCCGGGGAAGAGGCGGTGGCGCCGCGGCGAGGCAAAGGACAGCGCTGGTCTGAAGCGAGCCGAGCGGAGGGGAGCGCCGTCCTTCGCCTCGCTGCCACCGCCTCTTCCCCGGCTTGGCAAAGCGAAGGATGGCGCTGGTCCGAAACGCCACAACCCCTTCAGCGGAAGATGGAGAATTCTCGCTCGCAGGAAAAACAATCCAGGCTCACCAACCCGGAAATGCGAGGCGAAGGACGGCGCTGGTCTGAAGTTGTAGAACTTCTGTTTTTCCGAGTGACCCCGCATTTCCGGGTTGGCGAGCCTGGATTGTTCTTCCCGACGTCATCGGGCTCCCCCCCGGCAATACCCCCGTGTTTCCCCGAAAGTAAGACATATGTCTTACTTTCGGGGTATGGCTTATATTAGCCGACCCCCCTGAAACCCCCCATATGTCTTACAATCGGGGGGGGGGGCTTACTATCGGGGAAACACGGTAGTAGAGTATAGTATCCAGAAATATAATGCTCTGCCTCTCTGCTTTTCCACATTGGCTCCACATTGTAAAAGAAGTCGAACCAAAAGAAAGAAATATAATATACCTTTAAGCGTTATACATCTTTAATGTAGAGATCAGGGTGGTGTCTGGCTAGTTATATTCATATTTTACTACAATATACATGGTAAAGATAATTCTGAAAGACACCAGAGAAAACATGGCAGTAGAAAATTATTTTTATTTTGTGCTTGATTGTTGTGCCTGCATTTACGTAATATATGTATATTTTTGATGTTTTAACTTTGGGTATGTAAATTCAATTCACTTCTGAATGGGGAGAGTATTTATTGCATGAATAGATAGTGTAAAGCATATATATTCAATATATTCATAAGATCTGCCAGCAGCAACAGGAATGGGAAATTGCTTTCCTAAAATAGAAAGATGGAAAGGCATAACAGCAGGACATGATAGCTCACTGTCCAGACTAAATATATTCTGGCATATTTTCATAAAATTGGTAAAATATCTCAGTCTAGATAGAACTTTCTTTAAATGATGTAGAGTAAAACCAGCATGAACATAGGGTTGGAACAGTTTAAATGGTCAGTAACAGCAAAATAGTATAGAATTGCTACTCATAATGAAATTAAATAAGAAATTAAATTTCAGGAAGTCAAAATACTAAATTTAAACTAATGACAACTAAATTAAAATTCCATAATCAGAGAATATAGTAATTGAGATACTTTCCTTTAAAAATATGGTTTTACTCACTTAGCCGTAAAGAGCAAAGGATGAATTCATATCTGATTCAGATTATCATTATTTGGCATATAATATTCTGAAAAGATGCAATGCAGGAAAGGAGTTTTTTATTAAATGCAAGTAGAGAGTAATCTATAACCTAAGCATAGTATATTAGTGGGTCATGGTTCAATGGGAAACTATGACTCAGCATTTCCAGATCATGTTGCTAAAGAACGGAAGCAAATGGCTGGATTCCAACAGTGTGATTTTGGCAGATTAGGAGGATTTAAATGTTTGGAATCAGATACTTTGTCTGCTAGTACAGTACCATTTCTACTTTAAAACTCAAATAATGGCCTGGGGAAAAAAGTGTGACCATATTCCTTTCAATGATGTTACAGTGTTACTGGACTACCCTCCAGAAAATAGAAAGACTGAGTCGTGGCACCTGATGTCACAAGGATTGCTATCTCTGTCTAATTTCTGTTTGGCACAGGACATTGATCAATACAGAAGCTAAGGAAATAGATTTCCTTCTTAATTTTGCATATGTAAAATATATTTTTCTTTCCTGTTCAGTATAAGGGATAGGAATGAAAAGTTTCTGATAAAGCAATATGAAAATATTTCCCATTCTTATAGAACAGAACACATTTTATTATTTTTCTGACCATTACAAAGACTGCTGATATTTTTTATTTGTAAGGCACTTAAGCTTTTGTAGAGATCAGAGCAAAATCTTGCTTATGTACTTGACAAAACAAACAAACAAATAAATAAACTTCATCCTTCAACAATAGGTGAAGTAAATGGTGAGAATCATGCTTTAAACCTTTAATTTATGTAGATATCTTAATTGATGCCTTAATTGTTACCACCATCAAAGTTGTGATGGAAAGTAAGCCTTTAAAATCTACAATTAGACCATTTCCATCAATTGAGCTCCCTTGCTCAATGATCTGTTTTTTCAGAATCAAAAAGAGAGATTTGCAATATATGGTATCTTTTGAATACCCATGTGTGAGTCACATACTTCTCATGAAAATAATTTAATGCTATTTTTTTATTGCAAATAGCCAGGGGTGGGCTACTGCTGGTACGGGGAGGAGGGGACGCAGTGGAGTAGCAAAAATGGAGCTCCACCCCAGAGCACCCAATTTGCATTGAAAGAAAATGCAGGACGTCCTGCACCACACCCACAGTGTGCTAGTAAAAATGTTGGTAGCCCTTCACTGCGAATGGCTTAACTCCAGAAACAATTACATTTGCTGATAGTCTGCTCCCATTTCAGAACACACATGGATGCATACATACAAATATTCTAGCTGCACCGTCTGAATCTGATCAAACATATTCTTATTGATGGGGTTTTATATAACCTTAAAAGTTAAAAGACATAGACAATTTGCTTTCACTTTAAATGTTAATTGAAATTTGGATTGCAATTATTTTGTAAGAAACTAGAGGAATAATGCAGTAATGAGCTTTAAACGTGTGCTCCCAAAGATTTAAATAATTTACTACAGTTTTCTGCCAAAAAGTGATGAAGCTATTGGAAAGCTTTCTGGAAATTTTTATTATCCTGAATAATTTATAAGAAATGGAAAGTATATTTCCCTCATACAATTTCACTGTTTTGCTTCAGGAAAAAATAATAACAAGGAGATGAAAATCTTATTGTAACTTATTCAGCCTACTTTCTATGACTGAGACTATCAAATTTATGAGAACACTATAAAGCACATGCTCGTCTGAATCATCCAAATTTTAAAACATGAACCATGAAAAACAATTGTTCACCTTCTGATAATGTATCATAGAAAAATAATATCATATAACATATGTATACAATATGTAATATACAATATAAGTATATGTGTTTCTTTATTTGGAATTTTTAATATCTATTTTGAACATTATAACCTTTGAATACATATTAGATGTGATGATTGGAGGATTATGAAATTGGAAAGAGACCGGATGTATACAATAATAACATGTCCCAAGCTTCTTATTTTGTGGATTTAAAATATGTTATTGTTTTCTTTGAATATCCTCCACATCAAAAATAAAAAAATAAAAAATGAAGAAATTGTTGACGCCAAATGACTGCAGCAACAGAAGAATTAGTACCTAATTAATTCTAGCTGTACTGAGCAACAACTACAAAACCCTATTAATTACTGTTGTTACTTTGTGCTTTTGAAGGCTGACCTCTTAATTGTTAGACATTTTGAAAGACAAAAATGTTGGCATTACTTATTTATATGATAATGAATATATTGTTCCAAATTAAATACATACAGAATGGATTTTAGCAACATGATCAACAATATTTTATTTATAATTTCTTTGCATAATAAGAAGAGAAACATGCTGTTACTTTGACCTGCTGCATAAGAAGCAATTAGTTTAGAAACAAAAAAAGTTCTTGTATCAATCTTGCATCAATACATATAAAACAACTGGAAGAAGCCCAGAACTGTTAAGCCCAGAACTGTTAAGGCATATTGAGTGTGTGCTAGAATAGCTGTAAATGATTATCCCTAGAGAGCCATTTGTTTGGGTGAATAAATAACAGGTCTATGGCAGTGTGATATTATATAGTGATGTGCTCTTGTGGGAGATGATTTACAGATAAGAGTTTCTTATCCTGCCTAGCATAATCAGGATGATGAAAAAATAATGACAAGCATTTGATGTCACTACAAAAATCTCACCTTTTTGTTTTTGCATTCCAACATTTCAGGATAAGCCCTCAAGCATAAGTTACAATGCTAGCAGTGATTACAGAGACAATATAATTATTATTAACCATTGATAATCTTAGCATCCTTAATTTGTCTATAGTAGTTTTCATTTTAACTTGCAATTAAAATTCTACTTGCTATGTAAACAATTATTTCAAACTATCTTGAGTTTCCCACCAGTCAAGTTCATGGGGGGGGGGGGGTGTCAATTTCTATTATTATAGCAGCTTTTTTTTTCTATAGCCATTGCATCTATCTGTATTGTATATACTTTCATCTATCCATTCATTATATGTTCTTATTTTCTATTTTTATAAATACAACAGGTTAAGCCAGATGCAAGTGCATCATAGTTTTATATCTGTAAGATATTTAAAAAATATTTTCTATTAAAAGACAATATGAAAATATAATTGAGTTAGAATGATAAAATAAGTGCCCAGGTATATATTCTTCATTTTATCTTTGAATGAGAAACAGTGTACTTAGGAAGGAATAGCATTTTTTTCCCTTGCAACTACCAAGGGAAATGCTTATGCAAACAAGCCTTTTTCAGCAGGTGCTAAAAATTCTGGCCCTAATTCATTGGCATGAAGAGAGGGAAAAAGAGCTCTCTGAGTACTATTATCCAAACTGACCTCAAGTAGGTGTAATGGCAATAGGTTCAGGGAAGCAAATTACTACACCTTAGGAATGTTTAATTACTGAGGATGCCTTTGATAGGTTTATGAGCCCTTGACCATTATGAAAAGTCTAATTGCAAAACCTGTTTCCTTAGAAACTAATTCAAAATTGACTTCTGTTGACTTGCCATTACACATTCATAACCTCATCTTTTCATATTTTGTCATAAAAAATTTATATAGGACATAAATCATGCAAAACCATTACATTGTTATCTCATTTCAGTCATAATGGTTTACTGGCCTAGAAAGGTTCCTGCTTTGTTCCTGCAATTGGATTTTGAAGAAAATTAATTTACAGCCTTTTGGTGGTGGTGGTAGTGGTGATTGTGGTGGTGGTGATAGAGGAGGAGCAGGAAAAAATACTTATATACCGGAAAACTCAAAACAATAAAACACTCTAAAATTTAAATAATGCAGATGCTTATATATCTCTTCCAGATGATACTCTCAAAGTCACAATTAGATATTTTATGTAACCATTTTAGTGATTTTAAAAAATATACAAAACTCACACAACATATGTAAGTTTTCTTGCTGGATTTTGAGATTTCCTGTAGTATGAGTTGTGGGGGCAGGGATTTTTTTTCCTGATTGAAAATTTTCTGCTAGGCACTTAATGGAGTGTTTCTGCAGTTAAATTGCATGCCATACAGAAATATGAAATGTAGTGTAATTCAAATGGCAACTTTTGTTTGGTTCTGTAGGCCAATCCTCACAGGATGAGCATATATTTTGCATGCAGATGCATTCGTTGGAATCTCTAGATACTGCCAGAAACTACAACTGGGGACTGGTGAGCCAATGGTTCCTAAGTTTCATCTGCTGTTGATTCATTGATTTAGAACAGTGATGGTGAACCTTTTTTTTCCTCAGGTGCCAAAAGAGCGTGGGCGTGTGCTATTGCTCATGTTCGAGTGCTCACACCCATAATTCAATGCCTGGGAAGGGCAAAAATGCTTTCCTCCCCCCTCCCCGAGGCCCTAAGGAGGCAGGAAACAGCCTGTTTCCCAACTTCTGGTGGGCACTGTAGGGTCATGTTTTGCCCTCTTCAGAGTCTAAAGCAGTGAAGGGCTACCAAAATTTTTACTACCACACTGTGGGCATGGCTTGTGCATTTTCTTTCAACATCTTTCAGTGCAAATTGGGTGCTCTGAGGTGGAGCTCCATTTTCGTTCCCCCCATCCGGGCAGTAGCCTACCCCTGCTCTAGAGGCTTCCCTGGAGCCAGGGAAGGTAAAAGTGCCTTTCCCTCATCCCCCCCGAGACTCTCTAGGACCAAAACCACCCTCCCAGAGCCTCTGTGCGAGCCAAAAATCAGCTGGCCGGCACACACATGCATGTTTACAGTTGAATTGGGGCAATGGCTCGCGTGCCAGCAGATATGGCACCCGTGCTATAGGTTCCCCATCACTGACTTAGAAGGTCATTGAATGCATTGGTATAATTAATTGAAGCTAAGGTATTTGGTTAAAAAAAGAATTAGTACAAGATTAAAAAAAATATGACATTAGGTTGAGGGGGAAAAGGGTGGCGATAGGAAGCTCTCTGCCACCATCAATGATTTTTAATGAATGAGTGGGAAATGTAATGAGTGAGGAACAGCAAGAAAAATTTTGCTGCACCAAATTTTTTATCTTCGGATGAATTCAGCAAATCAAGTAACACTTCAGGAGGAAAGTCTTCTTAGTCTGGTAACAAAAAGTTAAATGAAATCTAGTAGGACTTTTTCGATCTGCTTTCTTAAATGATAATATTTATTTACCTGACAATAAGTTACAAAAAAGCTGGTTATGATTTCAGAGACAAATACCCTTCTCCCAAAGCATACTAGCTACATACTGGGGATGATATTTACTTGATTCATTACTGCATAGCAACTTTCCTGAAATAGCTGCCCAATTACACAAGACGGCTGATGATGGACTTCAAGAGTTCTTAGACAGCCTTAAACAACCATCTATATGTAAAAGACAGGTGATTGAGGTCATAATCTGGAGGATCCTGTGCACACTTTCAGAATTAGGTTCTGGCCCAAATAGTTCTACTGCTACAGTTGATTATATTGGACCTGTTCAATTGAAATATAATGCTAAGAGAATCCAAGGGACTTTATCTACCAGGTAACAAGAATAGTCATTACGATGGCCTCAAAGATATTCCTGTGGACTAGGGTGTTCCTGGAGGGAACAAGTACTTTAGGTGTCTTTTCTAACATTTTTAAAATAACATTTCATCATAGGGTTCAGTATACAGAGAGAACGGTCCAGGGCCTAATCATTTACTTATTCCAAGTAGCAACTGAAACGCCCACCAGATCCTCATGAAAGTTCCCATGCTCCATCTGGAGCCTATATGGATCCATCAGTCAGTCCATTTTTATTGAGAATTCCTCAAAATAGCAAAGTATGCATTATGACATCATACATTCTGCCTGTTACATGTTTTATAATGCATGTTTCACCCTCTCACTCCCCTTACCATCCAATGATCTCCAATGAATGCACATGCATGTCAGTGAGTAAATGTTATATTCTTTCTAGTTTTCTGTGGGTAAATTAAAATAATGGTAATATAAAATTAAAACCTTTCAAGAATACTAATAAAAATATTTTAAAACGAGGACTACAATGATTTATTTGCCTTCTTATATTTTTCTTGGGAATAAGAGAAACAAAACATTAGTATTCACTTTCCCCAGCTTGGTTTAACTTTCAGTAGATGCTTCAAAGTATATTACTTATCAAGCCCAGAATCAAGGAACTAAATAAAATGCATTTTCCAAAGTCCACATGAAATTTAGGCACTCATTATTAATAACTCATTGCAAGAAAAATGCATTAATGTAATTGTAAATGTTCAACCAATGTATCTTCAACTTCTATTCCAACAAATGAGGTACATGAACAAACCTTTAATTTGTCTTCTGTATAATTTGATCAAATTGTAACTTATTTTCTCTGCATTACTTTCCCTGAGCTGTTAGTAGAAAAACAGAACATAAACCTGATGGATGGGGGATCTGATAATGATGTGAAATGCCTGTGGGTACAGTCCAGAAATGTCTTGTTAAATAAATCTTCTGTGGCGAGATGACTTGGACTCACAAAAGGATATCCCATATGACCAATTTTCTCCACTAGTCCATGGAAGTTTAAATGTTGAAGCAGATTTTCCCAAATAATTTAATAGAGTGTCATGCAGAAGCTAAGGTAAAATTCATTTAAATTAATAATCCATTATCTTTTCTTGCAATCTGTTAAAATGCCACTATTTATATCTATACAGTGGGTACAAGCACACTGCTCATTGATGTCATAGACCAGAATAATCTGGAGGGAAGTCCATGCCTGCATATTTGGATAGAAAGGCTTTGGATTGAAAGATGAAGGAGGAGGAGGAGGAGGAGATAGTTAACAAGATTTCCCCCTCTACTATATGCTCTTTCTATTAATTTTAGTATGCAAGACAGCTTCTATCTAAAGAGGAGAAAGGTTATACTGACATGCATTCTGTGTTTGATTTAGAATCTAAATGGACTGTAAATGTAGATTGAGGAAATAATAAAAAAATATACTGCTCAAAAAAATTAAAAATATAAATAAATAAATAAATAAATAAATAAAAAATAACACATCCTAGATCTAAATAAATGAAATATCGGCAGAGCATTGTGGTGCAGTGGGGGGCAGGCCACTTGTGGTGGTGCCAGGGGTCAGTGGGGGCTCACGGCATAGTGGAAGGTCGTGGCATGGTATAGAGGTGAGCCGACTGAGCAGCTGCTCACTGCAGAGTGGGCAGGCTGCTTGTGGTAGCACTGGGGGGCACCAGGGGCTCACAGCATGGTGGAGGCTTGTGGCACAGTGGAGGGGCAAGCCGATAGAGCAGCCACTTGCCCGTCCACTGTGCCAGAAGCCTCCATGGTGTCGCGAGTCCCCATCACCTCCCAGCTAACCCCTCCACCGCGTTGTGCAGGTGAATTGATGGGAGTGGACTGGCAATTCTTACCTTGTTTTGCCAGTCACATCAGAGTGACCAGCAGCTTTTCTGCCCATTTCCCAGGTCTTTTTGCTTCCATGCATGCATGGAATAAAAAATCCCTGGAAATCACACATGCATTTTCATGCGACATTAGGCTTCTGCGCATGCACTCCCAGCACGGGCACACACGTGCGCTCCTGTCCCATTTTGGTAGGGCTGGGAACGGTAGCCCACTACTGCATATATCATTTCAGACAAATGATTGTCCAATCTCTTCTTTAAAATTCCCAGTGCTGGAGCATTCACAACTTCTGGAAGCAAGTTGTTCCACTGATTGTTCTAACTGTCAGTGTCAACTGTCAATGTATGTAAAATTACTTTACATAAATGACTTTTGTGATCATATTAAAAGCAACTATGTTATCTTTTCTGATTATGTAAACCTATTCAACACTACTGCCAATGCTGCTACCCTTCAAAAAGACCTTAACTATGTGTCAGAATGGTCAAATACAGTAAGTGGCAACTTCAAATTTTAATCAACAAATGCTCTGGCTTACATTTTGGCAAAAAAACCCTCAGAACTTAAAATACAAACTGGATGAACATGACCTTATAGATGACCTTCATCCTGTCAAATATCTTAGAGTACTCATCTCTAATGGTCTAGGTGCCAGAGCCCACTGTAACCACATTGCAAAAAAAGCATTAAAGACTTGTTAATATAATCTTGCATAGCTTCTTCTCTGGTAATATTGTACTGCTAACTAGAGCATACAAAATTTGCTGGACCAATTCTCAAATACAGCTCATTTTTCTGGAACCTGCACTGCAAATTCGACATTAATACAATTGAACAAGTCCAGAGATATTTCACTATAAGAGTCCTCCACTCCTCTACTCGCAGCATAATACCTTATGCCACCAGACTTTAAATGTTGGGTTCAGACAACTTAGAACTACGCTGCCTTTGTTCTGACCTAAGCATAGTACAAAAAATTATTTACTACTACTATGTCCTCCTGTCAATGACTACTTCAGCTTCAATCACAACATTATACAAGCATACAATAAATACAAACGTAAGGTGAACCACACCAAACTCAATTGCAGGAAATATGACTTTAGCAACAAAGTGATCAATGCCTTGTGTACACTAGCTGACTCTGTGGTTTCTTCCCCAACCCTCCAAAATTTTAACCTTAGACTATCTACTGTTGACCTCACCCCATTCCTAAGAGATCTGTAAGGGGCATGCATAAGTGCACCAATGTACCTACCAGCCTTGTCCTAATGTCCTCTTTTATTCATTCCTATTTCATGTATTAATAACCACATTAATTACCTTATACATGCTTTAAATAAACAAGCAAGCAAGCAAACAAATAAACAAATAGTTCTAGGTTGCTTTTTTCCTTGATTAGTCTCGATCCCTTGCTTCCTGCCCTTCCCTCAGGTGCTTTGGAGAATAGCTTGACTCACTCTTTGTGGCAATTCTGATACATGGAATTTACATTGATATGGACTAATTCATGTGAAATTTAAATACTTTGAATTGAATGACCACCTCATTTTGGGTCTATATAATTTTAGATCTGTATGATCAATTGGGACCCTATCTATGTATTACCCTGCTGTATGTACTGTATGAACTGCTAGATCTGCAGGACAGCAGTTCAAATCTCATCATCAGCTCAAGGTTGACTCAGCCTTCCATCCTTCCCAGGTGGGTAAAATGAGCACCTGGATTTTGGGGGCAATATGCTGGCTCTGTTAAAAAATGCTACTGCTAACATGTTGTAAGCCGCCCTGAGTCTAAGGAGAAGGGCGGCATTAAATAAATAAATAAATAAATACATACATACATACATACATACATACATACATACATACATACATACATACATAAATAAATAAATAAATACTGTATATACCAAAAGGAATCTCTCATGAATTTTTCTGGTTTTATTAAATTATCCTGTGTTTATACAGTTCTAATTTTTACACAATAGTTGCATTTCTGAAATGATGGATTACTTCACATGTCACTATTATCATCACCTTCCAGAACAAATATATTCTTTAAAATTCGGAAACAGTAATAACATAATTTGCACAGTATTTTTGACAGAGAAAAAGTAATATAGCATTGTTAAAGGGAAGATAAAAGCAAAAAGATCAGACACAGCTTTTTAATAACTTTTTATAACATTATGATCCCAAGAAAAAGCAAAAACAATAACTACCACAAAACTCGACTTAGATAAATTGCCCATAATGTCAGATATCATTTCAAAGATAGGAAGATACTGAGAGTGCAATCTGGCATCATTTCACAAGAACAACATTTTCAAATATAGGAGCCTTCACTTAAGCACATAAATAAAGAGCTGGCCAGATCGCTTGCTTATTTCCCAAAGGTTTTGAGCTTACCTAGCTCAAATTCACTTCAAACTATTCAGTTTAAAAATGTAGTTTTCTGCTATTTCAGGACATGGTCCTTTGCCTCTTGTTAGGAACAGACATAGGAAACCAGCCATATACAGAACCTTTTCTTCCAAACTCACAATATCTTCCCAGGAATCTTGTCCACTATAATAGAAATGACAATTAATAAAACCATACAAGTTTTGGATCATGATTTGCTAAAGGAGGATCATTTCTTATCTCTCTGTGCATCCATCGAAGGGGAACACTGAGCCAACCAGAGTATTGAATGTGCTCTGAATCTGACATCATTACAGTGCTAGCTTGGATTCCTGAAATATGTGTTTTTGTCTTATCCAGTTCAGTTTTGAATATGTTAGCTACTTTATTATCTTTCATTTAAATTGATAATATTGCAGCTGTGTTTGGTGTGCATGTATATAGGAATATTGCACTTGGTCTCACAGTTATCCAAACGTTTAGACTGAATTTGGTATTTTTGTCCACTTACTGACTGGGTCCTTCCCAAGGATCTAGCATAGGCAGTTATTTAATAATATTAAAGGTATTGTCACAGGATTTTACTTGTTACAAGTAAAGCTGCCTATTACAATTGACTGTAATTTTGTTAATGCTGGTGATTAATTAATTAATTTATATACCATCCTTCTCACTCTACAGAGCAAATCTGGGTGAATGTTATGTGACAGATACATGTCTCTGAATTTTAAAGATCAATCAACCTTAGCCTTTTCATATTCTATTATTTTGCTAAATTTATATCCATCAGATCTTCCTGGCACGCGAATAATATGTTTTGCAGATATTCCAATGCAACATTATTGATACTTTGTCATATAATTGTTTGTAATTAGTTTGTGTGATCTTCTTGCAATAGCTAAGTAGGTTATCCAGTGCTGTTCCTTTGCAGAGGAAGCATTTTCTGTCTGTTGCTATCTTCTCAATTCTGGATTTGTATGTATTTGTTCTTAAGACTTGGTCTTGGGCAGCCAAATTAGCTCCTTTGTCTTTTTAATTTTTTTTGTGTGTACTTAGAAATTCTAGGTTGTCTTGTTATCTGGTGAGGTGGTAGTGGTAGTTGTGGTGTGGGTGAATGTACTGGCCATGCAATGCTTGGATTTACCATGTCTCCTTTTAAACATTAATTTGATCTTTCTTATAGTTCATTTTGCTCTCTTTTGGGGATTCAGTAAAACATGGTATACAGATTTTAGTTCATCTTCTTCACTGCCCTTCAGACATTCTTCCAATGCCCATTTTTCTACTTCTGATGTGTTTTCAACATTCCATGCCCACCTATTTAAGTAGAGTTTGTCAACATCACTGTGAGGATGAAGGGCATGATTCATTGTCATTATTTTTCTGGTCTTCCTATCCATGGCTTCTGCTTCAGCTTGAATTCAGTCCACTATTCCAGCTTTATATGTAATGACTGGAATTACTAGGTCTTAATTGCCTTAATTCTTTAATGGTATTTCTATAACTCAATTTGAACTTCAAGATGTTCACTCTTCTGGTGTATTCAGTACTAACCTTAAAAAAATTATCATATGATAACTATGTATCATTATATAATTCAATATTTTACTCAATGCTTTACTTAAAATACATAAAAACATATTTTCAATTTATAGAGAAAGATATTAAGTCTAATAAATTTTACTTACTGGAAATTAATAATTTAACCCAGTGTATCCTCTCACATTTGACTGTCATTGTTGTCATTTTATACCATTTGATCACTCTTCTAATGTTTCTTAACCCTAACCCTAAGATTTATGTAGTGGGGAGTGATTTGCAATGACTGTATAATAATTATTCACTACAGCCTGATTATAAAATTAATCTGTGTTTGCACTGGTTATCTTAAGTAAGCAGATGCAATAAACCTGTATTCTTTTGAACTGCCTTGGCTTTTGATTTCTATACATGCCACATATACATTTATTTTAAAAACCTCTTTTTTGATTGGTTTGTCAAGGGAAATTAGATAGGTTCATTCCAAAAGAAAGGACTTTATCAGCAATTGCTTGAAAATGCCATAGCTAAGAAGCAATAATTTAAAATTTCCAAGTTTTAATATTTGCTTATATACTGAGTTGGTGGCTTTATATATCATAATGCACTGCTTATTAAGTATTCTCTTGCTATTTCTGAACATATAGTTTTTGTTTTCTAGTTAATCTTTTCAAGTAGGATTGCTATTGATTACTGAATATTTAAGAGACTTGAAAGAATGATAACATTGTGCTATACTGTAATCCCAATCCCAAACATTTTTTTAGATGGACAAGAATTAAAGTATATGCACTCAATGCAAATATGCATTTAACATCACATGTACAATAGTTCTAAGGAAATTTTAGAAATGAAAAGCTCATGCACAATAAAACAATATTTTTGACTGCTGGAATTTGTAAAGATTTCTGACAATTTTGAAGTCTGAAATTTGCAAATTTAAAAAAAATTGAATAAAAATGTTCATATTGATGATTAATGTAATGATTAATGGACCAGTGGCACATTAATATTAGTAAGCCAAATACCACTTACTAACACATTGTTTTAAAACAAAAATAGTAGTTCTAATAGTGAACGTTTACACTATACATTAAATATAAATACATGTTTCCTTCTTTATTTCTTGAGTGAGAGAGCTCATATTAATTGTTACTTAGTGTTCTGTCTGGGTGCCCCCAGACCTCAACACCAACTGGAAAAAACAGCCAGACACGCTGGTAAAAGCAAAAGTACTTTATAGCTTGAAAAATAAACACAGAGAAAAACCTGTTCTTCCCCACAGGCAGGTTATGAGACTTTACAGCAGAGTCCTGATGTCCAGACAATACAGCAGCCTTCTTGCTGGCACACCCACCACTGTAGAGAATAAGACCCCCCACCTTTTCCCCCCAAGGTTTCAGTATTCAAAGTCACAAACCAGAATTCCAAGACGCCAAAGAGCACATCCAGGTCCCAGGACTCCCAAAGATAATACTCCACAAGCCAGGAAGGGTGGGTCTGCCTTTTAGCCTTTCCAGAGAGCACCACACCCAAACCCAGCTGTTGCCTCTTTAGTGCTGAAAGTACCTAGCTAATTGGTCCCTTCTTTGTGTTGCTCTTCTCTGTCGCAGATCGATTATTGCTTGTGCATTTTCCTCTAAGGAATCCAGGCTGCTTGCTGGGGAGAGCTCCCTCTCGGGGGCCTCTGGCTGTTCCCCCTCTTCCTCAGCCTGAGATTCCTCCTCCTCGTCTGCCTGCACCTCCTGTTCCTCATCCTCCCCCTCTGAGCAGGAAACCAACAGAAGATCAGCCGTTCCCTGAGGGGCCTCGGACGGAATCACAACACCATCCCCCCGCGGAAGGCCCCTCCCCACCTGCCAGCGGAGAGGACGTGGTTTCTGAGGGAACTGGGCGTGAAAATCCCGAATAAGGTCGGGAGCGTCCAACAACGCCGCTTCCACCCAGGAGCAATCATCAGGGTCCCCCTCCACCCATTGCACCTTGTACTGGAAGCAACCGTCCACCCAACGGGAATCCAAAATGTCATGGACCATAGCTTCAGGGAGGTGGTCATGAACACACGGGGCAGGAAACACGGGAACATTGGGACGGAGCGGACAATCGGGAGGGACAGGGACTAACAGCGAACGGTGAAACACAGGGTGAACCCGCAAGTTGGCCGGCAGGGTGAGCCGGTAGGCCACCGGATTGATCACCCGTTCAACGGGAAAAGGACCCAGGAACTGGGGATCTAATTTGTGTCGGGGTAATTCGGAGGCTACGTATTTCGTGGACAGCCACACCTGATCCCCCACCACCAAGGGGGGCACATCCCATCTGGAGCGGTCAGCCACCCTCTTGTAGTCCTCCTTGGCTTTATTCAGGTACCTCTTCACCATCTCGTGGACCGCCTGCAGCTCCGAGAGAAAGTCCTCGGCAGCAGGCACCGGGGAATCTAGGAGGGTCAAGGGAAAGAAGCGAGGGTGGAAGCCATAATTGGCGAAAAAGGGCGTGAGCCGGGTCGATGAGTGGCGGGAGTTGTTGAAAGCGAACTCCGCTACAGGGAGGAACCGAGACCAATCAGTCTGGCGATCCGCCACTACACACCTCAGGTATTGCTCCAGTATCCCTATGACCTTTTCTGTCCTTCCATCGGTCTGGGGGTGCTGCGTCGATGCGAGGCACATGGACACATTCAGGGCCGACATCAATTCCCGCCAAAACCGGGCTGTGAATTGTGTTCCCCTATCAGAGACCACTCGATCCGGAAGCCCATGTAACCTAAACACGTGGCTGATAAACATTTGGGCCGTGAGTTGGGCAGTGGGCACCCTAGTGCAAGGTACAAAATGGACCATCTTCGTGAGCATGTCCATCACCACCATGACTACCGTGAAGTGAGCAGAGGAAGGCAAATGAGTTACAAAGTCAATGGACACGGCACCCCAGGGTCTCTCAGGCGTGGGCAAAGATTGCAGTAATCCTGGTGGGGCTCCAGTCACCCCCTTGGCCTTATGACACCGGACACAGGTGGCCACATAGGAACGCACATCATCTTGGATGCGTGGCCACCAGAATGTCCGAGAGACCAACTCCAATGTTTTGAACAGGCCAAAATGCCCCGCCACTGGACAGTCATGACACTGGGTCATAATCAACCCTCTCACTGGGCCAGCAGGAACATACAGCTGCCCCCGGTACCGAAGCAGACCGTCTTGAAATGTCCAGGGGGAATTGGGTGTTAACTCCCGCACTCTCTGCGCTACAAACCCATCCTCCCGCTGCGCCTCCCGTAAACGGCGACGCAAGTCCACTGGGTCCTGAGTGACAGCCAAAGCTGCAGGGGGTAGAACCGTCTGCAGAGGAGCCGGCTCCTTCGGGTGCGTGTACTCCGGCTTGCGTGACAAGGCGTCTGCTCGAGGGTTCTGGGCGCTGGGAGTGTACCTGATGTGGAAATTGAACCGCGCGAAAAAGAAGGACCAGCGAATCTGTCTCTGGTTCAATTTCCGAGCTGTCTGCACATACTCGAGGTTCCGGTGATCCGTCCGTACCTCGATTTGGTGACGGGCCCCCTCCAGGTAATGCCGCCAATGCTCAAAGGCGGCCTTCACCGCTAAGAGTTCCTTCTCCCAAATAGTATAATTCCTTTCCGAGGGAGACAATTTCCGGGAGAAGTAGGCACACGGAAACAACATGTCACCAGGACGATGGGCTTGGAGGAGCACTGCGCCAACCGCTACATCTGAGGCGTCTGTTTCCAACACAAACAGCCGAGCGGGATCAGGATGGTGCAGAAGCGGTTCCGCCATGAACGCCGCTTTCAGGGCATCAAAAGCCCGCTGTTCCGCCTCCCCCCAACCAAACGGGACTTGTTTTTGTAACAACTGAGTCAAGGGCGTGGTTAACGTGGCATACCCCGGAACAAAAGCCCGATAGTAGTTCGCAAACCCCAAAAGACGTTGTACGTCTTTCACCCGTCGTGGAGGTTGCCAAGACTGAAGTGCGGCCACTTTGCCCGGGTCCATGGAAATGCCACCTGGAGACAAAATGTGCCCAAGGAATTCGACGGTAGTCTGGAAGAATTGGCACTTCTCCAGCTTGGCATACAAATGCTGCTCCCGCAACCGGAGCAGGACCTGGCGCAAATGGTCCAAATGCAAGGCATGGGTCGAGGAATACACTAAAATGTCATCAAGGTAAATCACCACAAAATGGTCCAACATGTCCCGGAACACGTTGTTCATCAGATGTTGAAACACGGCCGGGGCGTTGGTGAGGCCAAATGGCATCACTGTGTATTCAAAGTGGCCGTAACGCGTGCCAAACGCTGTCTTCCACTCATCCCCGGCCCGCATCTGGACCAAATTGTACGCACTGCGCAAATCGATTTTGGTGAATACCGTTGCCGTCCGCAACCGGTCCATGAGTTCAGGGATCAAGGGCAAGGGGTACCTATTCCGCACCGTGATGGCGTTAAGGCGGCGATAGTCACAGCAGAGGCGAAGATCGCCCGTTTTCTTTTTCACGAACAAAACAGGGGCAGACAAAGGGGACTTGGATGGCCGAATAAATCCCTTGGCCAAATTCTTCTCAACAAACTCCTTGAGAGCCACAAGCTCCGGCTCGGACATGGAGTACAAACGACCAGCCGGGAGCTTGGCGTCAGGGAGCAGGTCTATGGCACAGTCGTACGTCCGATGCGGTGGTAGCCGATCCACCTCCTTCTTGTTGAACACATCGGCGAACTCCTCGAGGCAACGGGGTAACTGGATCGCGGGAATTACTGGGCCGTGGGCTGCGCACACATGTCGGTGGTGGTCCACGCACTGCAAACTGGAGAATGTGACCAGGTTCTGGGACCACACCACCTGCAGGTCATGCGCGCGCAGCCACGACAGCACCAACACGAGGGGAAAATGAAGCCCCTTGGTAACATAAAACTGCAGGGCCTCCTCATGAGTTCCGATGCACATCCGCACTGGCAGAGTCTGGAAACGGATGGGACCAGCCAGCAATACCCGCCCATTGATGGTCTCCACAGTTAACGGCGGGATGACAGGACAAAGGGGCAAGGAATGGCATTGGGCAAAGGCTTCGTCCAAGAAATTCATCATCGCCCCCGAATCCACGAGGGCCAACGCTGGATAAGTCCGAGTCTGTTGTGCAATATGCAGAATCACCGCAAGCGTCAGGTGTCGAAACGGTCCGGAGTCGGTAGTCGTGGAGTCAGAAGAAAGTGGGATCCCCGCCCGACCTAGTGTTGCCACCAAGCTGGGGCCCCCTCGTTTCCCGATCGTTCCGGCGATGGAGGACATCCAGACGAAGGCCCCGCCATCAGAGAGTTCATGACAGGGACGGGGACACAAGGGGTTGTCTCCTGGGACTGCACGGGGGACGCCATGGGAAGCACGGGAGAGCTGGAGGGTACAGGAACGACGGCAGCCACCGTGCTCCGCCTCTTGTGGGGACAAACGACAGCAAAATGTCCCGGGGCCCCGCAATAGAAGCACAACCCAGCTGCCCGCCGACGCCCTCGTTCCTCCGGGGTCTGTCGGGGCCGTGCGTAACTCACGTCCATCGGCTCCCCGGCGGCAACACGATCCATCAGGCGTGGAGGCAGTGCTGGTGAAAAACGTCGGGGCGCAGGGACCGGAGCCGGGGTGCCTGCGGTCGACAACCCCCGCCGCTGAACAGGTGTCGGCGGGACGCCTGACACATGGGGGTTGGACCGTCCCACTCGACGGACTTCCCTGGCCAACAGCCTGGCCTCTATTGCCAAGCAATGCCGCTCCAAAGCGTCCAACGTGCCGGGCATCACCTCATGCACCAGTTCATCTAACATAGTGTCTGATTGTCCGTCCTGAAAGGCCTCGATCAGGGCAGCCTCATTCCACTGGACTTGCCCAGCCAGAGACCGAAAGTCAGCCATGTAGTCCGCCAGGGGGCGCGAACCCTGGCGCAGTTGCTTCAGCGCCCGCGTGGCCGTCTGCTCCTGCACCGGGTCCGCAAATTGGTGACGCAGCAGGTCACAGAAAGCAACGTAGTTCTGGAGTAGCGGGTCATCCCGGGCCAGGTAAGGTGCCACCCACGACGCTGCAGGGCCAGCCAACAAACTACACAGAAACGCCACCTTGTGGTCATCCCCCGGGAAGTGCATCATCTGGGCGTTGATGAAAAGCTGCACCTGGCTCTGGAACGCAGAAAACAGCCGCCAGTCCCCCCAGAACTTTTCCGGCATCGCCACAAAACATTTCCTTCTGGGCAAAGGTGCTGGAGGAGGTACCACAGGTGCCGCCTGGGGTGGGGCCGCCTGGGACAAAACCTCCACTTGGCGTTGTAATAGCAGGACTGTCTGGGTCAATTGAGCAATGTCCCCTCGCAACTCTGCAAAGACAGCCTGCATGTCAGCTGCAGAAACATCCATGGTGGCAGGCAAAAACAGGAAGCCAAAAAGCAAAAAATGTCCAACAAGGAACCAGCAGCAGAGAGCAAGAAAAATAAACAACCAAACCACCCCTCCAAAAGGAGCACCAGGTGTCTGGTGGTTGGTGGAGTATTATACTGTTCTGTCTGGGTGCCCCCAGACCTCAACACCAACTAGAAAAAACAGCCAGACACGCTGGTAAAAGCAAAAGTACTTTATAGCTTGAAAAATAAACACAGAGAAAAACCTGTTCTTCCCCACAGGCAGGTTATGAGACTTTACAGCAGAGTCCTGATGTCCAGACAATACAGCAGCCTTCTTGCTGGCACACCCACCACTGTAGAGAATAAGACCCCCCACCTTTTCCCCCCAAGGTTTCAGTATTCAAAGTCACAAACCAGAATTCCAAGACGCCAAAGAGCACATCCAGGTCCCAGGACTCCCAAAGATAATACTCCACAAGCCAGGAAGGGTGGGTCTGCCTTTTAGCCTTTCCAGAGAGCACCACACCCAAACCCAGCTGTTGCCTCTTTAGTGCTGAAAGTACCTAGCTAATTGGTCCCTTCTTTGTGTTGCTCTTCTCTGTCGCAGATCGATTATTGCTTGTGCATTTTCCTCTAAGGAATCCAGGCTGCTTGCTGGGGAGAGCTCCCTCTCGGGGGCCTCTGGCTGTTCCCCCTCTTCCTCAGTGAGATTCCTCCTCCTCGTCTGCCTGCACCTCCTGTTCCTCATCCTCCCCCTCTGAGCAGGAAACCGACAGAAGATCAGCCGTTCCCTGAGGGGCCTCGGACGGAATCACAACACTTAGTATATTATCTTGTCTCTAAGATCAAGATAAATGTATTGAATACTATAGCAGAATTGTTAAAATGCAATATTTCAAGAAGAGAAAAAACATTATGTTGCCATAAATCAGTGGAAGTAAAATTGAGTGGGATAATAAAACCATCAAAAAGTGGATGAAATATGACAGTTTTCAGACAACTGATAAAATGAGAGTTTAAAAAGAACCATAGCTTTCAATTAAAGCCACTCTTAGCATTAAAATTCTAGGCAACATTTGAAATTTCAGTCATTGATGCATTCCTAATTTCATCCTAGATCTTTATTTTTCATAATGCTCCAATAAACCAAAAGTCATGAATGAAATAAATGTATTGATTATCTGGTAGATCCTTTTATCAAAATGTATTTACTGCAAGGCTTATAAAACCGACATTTCAATGAGCTTATCTGAGAGTAAAAAGATCCATCCATTCCAACAGGTTTAAGTTCAATTACACACAATTGTAGCTTATTTTTCTTTCTAGGAAAAATGCACATTTTTCAGAAAAGATAAAATGGCTTTACCTATTCATGGTGTGGAAAATAAAACTATTATACCCAATAACAGGCATTTTCTTTTGTGAGAGAGGAATTTCAAAATGTATATTAAAGTCATTTGCAAAGGATAGCTTAAAATGAAATGTTCTACCAATCCTTTGCCAAGGCCCAATTGTGAGAGAAAATTATCCATCTGAATTTGGCTGTCTCAGATAATGTGAATGGATTTTGCTTGAACAACTTGATGGAGCTATAAAGGAAGGTAACAAAGGTGCTTAAGATCTGGAATCTTATTCTAGCCTTCCATTAGAAAACTGCAAAGTTTGTAATTTGGGGAAAGCCTACATTTTAATCAGGAATTTACTAAAAAGACAGACAAAATCTAATACATTGTTTATGTTTTTTTACATTATTAACATAAATCTGAATATTTATTAAAAAGCATAAAGTCAACTGGTTTCAAACCTTTTCAATAAAAAACAACAACAAAATTAAAATAGGCACTTTTCCAAGTGCTGTCATTGAATTCCATACTATTTGCTAACAAAGATATCGTACTATGTTTAGGATTGCTCCTATTGACAAAGAAGCTCAGTAATCATTTAATATTCAGGAATGTGAACTGAATTAGAATAATTGAAAACAGACTATATTCATGTATTTGCATTAAATCATAAACTCTATTCCAATCATTCTTTTTTAATTGCTCAGCTATTCTCATTTCTCTTTGCAATAATTTGTATAATTGCTTTTAACTCTCAACAGATTTAAGAAAAGTAGAAAATATATCTGTTATTTGCATGGTTATATGCGCAGCGCAAACATGCATCTCCCTTATTGCATAATCAATTATGTTTGTATAATTATTAGAAAAAATATTTTATGCAAAATGAAGAGTATTAACAATAAGAGTTCTCTGACACAAGAACTGAAGAACAAAAGCAAAGATGATACCTCTTAGTTTTCTGCTTTAAATATTGCTAGCTTATTAAAGCTAAACTTTGCTAAGAAATTATGTGATTTGATATTGCATCTTACATGTCTGATATTTTCCAAAAGAGAACAAAATTAAAATTAATGCAGCAGTATATTGATAACAGCTGGAATGTCATTGTATAAAATTGTTCATCCAAATGCACTATCACTGTAGGGTATTTTTAACTGATGCTGCATATGGTAATATTACCTTTATCCCAGTACTTTTTGGCTAATAGTTACAGATGTTCTACTTGTTATATATGAACAAGAATGGAGTAAAACTTTCACAAGCACTTATGCAGTATTATTATTATGCAAATAGAATTCTTAGCCAGCTTGTAATGAAGATAGAACAGGTGGTCGCCCATACTAGGAGCATTTTAAAGACAGTACAATGTTGGAGGATCATCTCTGATGGTGGCTGTAGGCATTGCTACGTATGTGGCTTAATTGGAGCCCTTGAGGGGAATTTTGCATACCAATTTCCTTTAATTTTTCATGAGTGAAAAAAACCCACTATGTTATGCATGAGTTTAAAGAATTTGATACACAAAACAATTGAAAAAAATCAAGTACTCAGTTTCACAGAATCTTAGAATCAAGGAATTGTAGAATTGGAAGGGACTAAAATAATATTAGTTTAGGAATAATTTTTACAATGTGAAGCAACATCATTTAAACTTTCCACGAGAACAGCCTTGACTGTTCTTAAAAAACATACTCTAGAGAAATACAACTCATAACTCATAGACTGTTCCACTGTTCTACATCTCTTATTTAAATGTGTAGAGGTATGATATATTAAAAACATTTCTTGCTAATTTAAGTAAACATGTAATAGACAATTATATAACATGAAAAGAGCTACTTATATTAGTTTATTACTTAGACCTTTGTAATAAAGATGCTTTACTTTCTTCTACAAAACTCGGGGCGGCTCACAGCAGTGATAAAAAAATATACAATAACAAATCTAATATTAAGAGTCTAAAATAACAGTTTAACATTAAAAGCCTAAAAACCACATTATTTAAAAAGCATACACACAAACATACCATACATAAAACTACATAGGCAAGGGGAGATGTCTCAGTTCCCCCATGCCTGATGGCAGAGGTGGGTTTTAAGAAGTTTACGAAAGGCAAGGAGGGTGGGGGGCAATCCTAAGCTCTTTGCAATACAAAAAGAGTCCTTAGTTTATTTTGAATTTTGTGATAAAGAACATTGTTTTGAATTTTCAAATGTGTGTGTGTCTGCAATTTGTACTCTTGAATTTTCGGGAGGCTCCTACCAGAGAGCTCGGCAGAACAATAACCAACACTTTGAATTGTGACCGGAAACTGATTGGCAACCAATGCAGACTGCGGAGTGTTGGTGTAACATGGGCATACCTAGGGAAGCCCATGATTGCTCTCGCAGCTGCATTCTGCATGATCTGAAGTTTCCAAAGACTTTTCAAAGGTAGCCCCATGTAGAGAGCATTACAGTATTCGAACCTCGAGGTGATGAGGGCATGAGTGACTGTGAGCAGTGACTCCCGGTCCAAATAGGGCCGACACTGGTGCACCAGGCGATCCTGGGCAAACGCCCCCCTCAGCACAGCTGAAAGATGTTTCTCTAATGTGAGCTGTGGAGCGAGGAGGATGCCCAAGTTGCGAACCCTCTCTGAGGGGGTCAATAATCCCCCCTCAACAGGGTGATGGACAGACAGATAGAATTGTCCTTGGGAGGCAAAACCCACAGCCACTCTGTCTTATCAAGGCTGAGTTTGAGTCTCTTGACACTCATCCAGACCCCAACAACCTCCAGATTACTTCCACTGCTTCACTGACTGAACATGGGGTGGAGATGTACAACTGGGTATCATCAGTGTACTGATGATACCTCACCCCATGCCCTTGGATGATCTCACCCAGTGGTTTCATGTAGATATTAAATAGCAGGGGGGAGAGGACTGACCCTGAGGCTCCCCACAAGGGAGAGACCTAGACGTCGACTTCTGACCCCCCACTAACACCGACTGTGACCGACCGGAGAGGTAGGAGGAGAACCACTGAAGAACAGTGCCTCCCACTCCCAACCCCTCCAGCCAGAGCAGAAGGATACCATGGTAGATGGTATTGAAAGCCGCTGAGAGGTCAAGAAGCACCAGGACAGAGGATAAACCCCTGTCCCGGGCCGGCCAGAGATCATCCATTAATGCGACCAAAGCAGTTTCCGTGCTGTAATCGGGCCTGAAACCCGACTGTTGAGGGCCTAGATAATCGGCTTCTTCCAAGGATTGCTGGATCTGGAGCGCCACCACCTTCTCAACAACCTTCCCCATAAAGGGAAGGTTGGAGACTGGATGATAGTTATTGAGTATGGCTGGGTCCAGGGAAGGCTTCATGAGGAGGGGGCGCACAAGTGCCTCCTTGTATAGAGCCAGAAAGAACCTCCTCCCCAAAGAAGCATTAACAATCTCCTGGACCCAGCTCCGTGTCATCTCCCCACTGGCCGAGACCAACCAGGAGGGACAAGGATCCAGTAAACAGGTGGCGGAACTCACAGCTCCAATGGCCTTGTCCACTTCATCAGGTGTCACCAGATCAAACTCTTCCCAGTACAGGCCCCAGTCACCTCGACTGACTCATTGTCAGTCAACTCTGTTATCGACTGACTCATTGTCAGTCAACTCTGTTATCCAATCGGAGTCAAGGTCCGCCCGCATCCGAGCGACTTTATCAGTGAAAAATGTGCTAAAGTCCTCGACACTACTCTGCAAGGGTTCCCCAACTCTGCCCCCCTGGTTAAGAAGGGAGCAGGTCACCCTAAACAGAGCGGCCTGGCGAGATTTCACTGATGCAATCAAGGCGGCATGATACTCGCATCTTGCCGCCTTGAGTGCCACTTTGTAAGTCTTAATATGAGCTCTTACAAGTGTTTGATCAGATTTGGTCTTACTCTTCCTCCATCACTTCTATAGACGTCTCTTCTGGCGTTTCAACTCCTGGAGCTCCTCGTTGAACCATGGAGCTCTACAGAGTCTACTGCTGCGGAGAGGTTGCAATGGCGCAATCTGGTCAAGAGCCTCCACTGCAGCCTTGTTCCAGGCCTCAGCAAGAGACTCTGCTAAACTGTGGACGAGTGCATCTGGAATAACCCCAAGCGCCCTCTGAAAGCCCTCTGGGTCCATCAGGCGTCTGGGGCGGAACCACCTAGTCAGTTCCGCCTTCCTGCGGGGAAGGATTGGAGCCAGGAAGTCGAGCCACAATGGAAAATGGTCTGACCATGACAAAGGCAACGCTTCTAAGCCCCATTCTCTCAGACCATTACTCAATTGCTCAGAGAGGAATACTATGTCGGGTGCGTGCCCCCCTGCATGAGTCGGACCCTGTACTACTTGAGTCAGGTCCATGGCTGTCATGGTGGCCATGAACTCCTGCACTAGCCCAGAGGTTTCGCCGAGTGACGGTAGGTTAAAGTTCCCCAAGACAATATGTCTGAGGAACACTACTGCCAGCCCGGCTACCTCCTTGAGCAGCACAGGCAGGGATGTTGACACGCAGCTGGGGGGCAGGTACATGCGTAACAAGCCGACCTGAACCCCTAAGTCCAACTTCACAAGGAGGGACTCACAACCCGCAATCTCTGGAGCAATGAGTGTACGCAGGCAAAGGCTCTCCCGGGCTATAATAGCCACTCCTCCCCCCCTTCCCTGGGGTCAGGGCTGATGCCATACCTGAAATCTGGCTGGCAAATTTCAGAGAGAGGAACTCCTCACTCTGGGCCCAGCCAGTTTTCGGTCACACATACCAGGTCGTCCTCCTCATCCAGGATCAAATCCCGGATGAAGAGAGCTTTATTTACCACTGACCTGGCATTGAGTAGCAGCTGCCTGAGCCCAGGGCCAGAGTTACACTTGTCACCAGTGTCTTGAGTTGAGCTCATGGAGCCGGAAGAAGGAATCACTATTAAGCAGCGATCCCTCCTTCTCCTGGAATGGCTAGCTCCATGGCTCCTACCATTTCTGCCTCTCCCCAGCAAGACCGGAATATTCTGACCCTCTGTCACCCAAGAGATAGGTGCCCCTTCCCCTCCTGCCTCTCCAGCATCAGGTGTGCCAGGAATTCCATTCATGCCATATCCATTCACCTCATACATACTATAGTCTCACCCACCCACCCCATCCCATCCACCACCACCCTCCCATCCACCCCCATTCAATCCACTCCATTCATTCCAGTAGTCATAAACACCCATCACTAAAAACCCCAATAATTAATTTGAAAATATAGATTAATTAAAACACTCATAAAATAGTCCCATTAATTCATGGCATATGTAATTTAAGCCCCCTAAACTTAGCTAAAAACAATGAACATAAAACATAAAAAACATAGACAAAAATAGCATAGAAGTAATTAATTTGCTAATAGTTCTTAGAAAAGAAAAAAAGCAGCAGCAAGAGGGCACCAAACTCCAGGCTTGTTAAGTTCTTGAAATCGTAGAAGTTCTAGAAAAGTCCAATATCAGTGTCTGAGTCTCAGAGTACAAATACAAGATGATCTTTCCAGTGCTGACCACAGTCATTGACCAGTATTGTAAAAGTTCTGTCTCTTTACCTCGGTTGGAATTGTCCCAAGATCTTCTTTCTCTGTTTAGAAAGCTTAGAAGTATGTCGACCTAAGCATAGCCCATAAAATCATTTGCTATAACGTCCTTCCTATCAACGACTACTTCAGCTTCAACCACAACAACACACAAGCATTCAACAGATACAAACTTAAAGTAAACCACTCTAAACTCGATTACAGGAAATATGACTTTAGTAAGTGAGTAGTTGATGCATGGAACTCACTACCAGACTCTCTAGTATCATCAATTAACCCACAAAACTTTACCCTTAAACTATCCACTGTTGATCTCTCCTGATTCCTAAAAGGTCAGTAAGGGGTGTGCATAAGTGCACCAGAGTGCCCTCCATCCCCAGTCCTAATGTTTCTTTTACTACTATCATGTAGCATCTTTGTATACTACCAATATGTACTTGACAAAACAAACAAACAAACAAACAAACATTAAAAGTTAGAATGTTTGGAGAGGTGGTAGGAAGGGCCAAGCTATTTAATCACGATTTGGGGGGATCTTTCCTAATAAGAAATACTCTGAATGAGCAAATGAAATATCTGCACATAATTTGCTTCCTCTAAATCAAAAACATATTAAGGAATCTTTTGATTTTTGCAGTTAGGATATATTTTTGTTCTAATTAATGAAAATAATGCATTATTTATTTATTTATTTATAATAATTGTGCACATGTTTTGTGTTGGGTTTTTTACTTTTAATATAGAAGTACAAAAAATAGGCTTTATGATCAGAGAAAGAAATCAGCATCAGTAACCCTGTTCTTTCTATATTTCTCCAATTTCCTTTTAATGCCATGAAGAGAGAGGTCATCTCTACATTTTGCAGATTTTCATTTCACACTTTAAAAATGATGACAATAAGCACTTTTATCTATCCTGAATCTCCACCATTGACCTTCACTTGAAGTCCCCACCTTCTCCTTATTATGAAAAAGGTAGGAAAAAAAATATTCCTATCTACTTTCTCCCCATCATATATCATCTTCCTATAAGCTAGCATTCTATACAGCTTTTATGGATTCTAAAAAAAAGAATTAACAGCTATTTTGATAGGAATAAAATGCTTTGACAAGCTCAGTACATAACATATATAAATATTTGTTTAAAAAATAAAGTCATATATTGCTATTTAGCCTTGACACCTTAATTTTAGTAAAAATATTCCCCTTCATAATACCTCAACAAGGGTTATTTTTTCCATGTGCTATAATAAAAAAGTGATGCTTCTTTAGGTTTCATTATTCTACATTACAAAGACTATTAATAGTTTCCTGCCACTTGGATATAGTATTTTCTTTGCTCTAGCTTTATTTTTAAAATCCATTTTGATATACAGTGGTACCTCTACTTACGATCGCCTCTACATACAAACCTTTCGAGATACGAACCCAGTGTTTAAGATTTTTTTGCCTCTACTTCTGAACCATTTTCAACTTACGAACCCGAGCCAATGTTCCCTCTAATTTTTTTTCAGTGTGGGCGGAAAAGTATAGTGTCTGAGCGGCAGTCCCTTTGGGACTGGGCGGCTTAGAACTCAAATAAAAATAAATAAATAAGCAAGCAAGCAAACAAACAAACAAACAAACAAACAAACAAACAAACAAATAAATAATTTTCCATGCCTGAGCGCTTGATTTTTTTTCACAGATGTCATCCAAGACAACTTATTGCCTAATTATTTGGGGCTCGGTGCTGAGGCAGAATAAGGTCCCTTCCCACTACGTTATTCTGTTATTTTATATTTCAGTTAATATCATTATCCTCTTTAATGTCCAGATAGGCCGTCATGCCTACTCCTCCTTCTTATACATTAAAAGAAACAAAAAACCCTTATACAACTTTTTCCTAATTAATAGGAAAAAAAATTTCCCTTCTTTTTTTATTAAAAGAAATTAATAATAAAACAAAACCAAAATCTATTACTATTAAAACTAAAACAACCAGCAAAACCAAAAACACAACTGTTAATAAATCCATGCTTTAAAATCTTCATTTCTTAAATATTTATCATAGTATTATAGTAATCTAATCATACTATGAAAATCTATCTGAACACTAATGCATCAATTAATATATTTCCATATTTACTTTTCTATAATTTCATCCAATGTTTCCAAGCTCAATTAATTTTCAGGCACTTAGCATTTACTATTATTAACTTTCATCAATCTTCTACATTTCCAAGTATATTTTAAATTCATAATGCAAACTCATAAAATCGTACAGTACATATCATAAACCCCTTATTTATCATATGTATCTTCCATTAATTTTACCTATGTAATTCTATACAGTTCTAAAATTTCAATCCAATTTTACGAATTAATACATCCTAATATTAAACAACACCTAAATATATCTTTTACCAATATTCCATAGTCAATCCATATTTAATAATCAATCATCCCTCCTCAATTTCTACCACTGTTCTCATTTCTGGGTACCTCTTCTGTCTTCCCCCTTTTCTCTCTCATTTGTTTCTCATTTCTCCCTTTTCCTCCTTTTTTCTCTCATTCCTTCCCCCTCTCACTCATCTCTTTTTCCATCCCTGTCTCCTCTCCCCCTTGTGTGTGTATGTGTTTGTGTGTGTGTGTGTGTATGTATGTGTGAACTCTTGAACTATTTCCAAAACCAGGTGAGGGCTGGGTTTTTTTTCTCTGTTATTATTTGGGTGCTTTTTACCATATGCTGTAAATCAAGAGTCACTTTCTCTCTTTTGTTTCTCTCTCTTTCCTCTCATTCTCTGCCTCAATCATACTGAAGTTATATTTAGATGGCTGAAACATAAAACAATCAATCTTTCACTAATACAAGATTACAAAATTTTTAGATGGGGGGGAGGAATCTATGAGCTTCCACTTATATTCCCCTAAAACATACTTTACTTTGTTAAAAGTAGCTACTTTGAATGTAAAGGTATGAATATTTCTATTGAGAAATTTAATATTTTATTTTATTTTATTTTTCACTCATTTGATGACAGTGTGCTATTAACTTGAAATAATATCTTTGTTGTTTTTTTCAGACATTGTTCATTAATTGGTGGGTACCTCTCATGTCAAAAAGCATGGAGACTGGACCGTTAGCTGTTTTCATAAGTGTAATCAACTAATAGTTTAAAAAGAAAATAAACAAGTATTTTGTTATTTTATTCACACCTTTCCCTTTTGTCTAATTTGAACAATAGTTTACTCGGTTTAATAAAATAACCAAGCAAAGTTTTTAGATATGTAATGTCACAGCAAACTAGTCTGAACCCAAAGTACATTAGAGAATAAACAGAACATCTAGATAGCAACTAACTAGTACTATTATATCAGTTCATCATTCTGACAAAAATGCTCCTTCAAAGCCATCGTACTGTGAGCAGTTTTATATGAGAAATTTAATAAAGTTCCTACAGCTTTCCAAATGTGCTCTTTGATATTGATGAATCATGTTCATTTTATGATGACAGCTGAAGCCCCATCTTTCCTTTGTTATTAAATATCTTATGTTGTCTGATCAATTTTATGATATTTTTTGTTAATCAGATAAAAATAGGACCTAATATTCCAAAATTTGACACAGCTACTGCTAATATCAACAAAAGCATGTCTTTCCATTGAGTAAATGCTCATAATTGTCATTTTTAATAATTTTTTACATTATTGGTAATTAAATATTATTTTTTCAGTTTATATATTTTGATTTTTTTTAAAGGAATTGGATTTCAGCATATCAATGCAGTTAAGGACACTGAAACCTTATTCATGTGATGGATGTGGATTTAGATCTACAAATTTTATGATTTTATGATCATCTATAATTCTTTGAGCCTGTACAGAAGAATACCATTTTGACTTTATCAAAAGCCACTGAGAGTTCAAGAAGAACAAGGATGGGTGTACAATCGCCATTCTACTCATGCCAGACATCACCCAAAAGTAATACATTTCCATTCCATATCTACTATATCTGAATCTTGTTTGAAAAGGATTAAGATAATCCATTTCATCCAAGGTCCTTTGTAGGTGCCACACAACTATCTTTTCAAGCACCTTCCCTGAAAAGGTTAGTTACCAGATGAAAATTGTCTAACATGGTGGGGGTCTAGTGATGGCTTCTTGAGAAGAGGATGAACCAAAGACTCTTTAATAAGTAAATAAATAACCCTTTCAGTAAAAGAAGAATTAACCACCACTAGAGCCCACTCACTCAACACTCCCTGTGCTGCTTTTACAGATTTGGAGGGCATGGATCTAAAGAACAGGCAATTGAGTTTATAGTCATAAAGATACTATCTATTTCATATCCAACAGATTCCAACTATTCCCAGTTAACCATAAAAATTCCTCCCCAGGAATGTCCATTGGGCTTGCAACAAGGTTTGCCTCCAATTATGAGTAAATCCAACAGATGCTCAGCAATTTCTTTTGCATATTGCATAAACTTCCCCAAGTGCCTTTACTCAAGAGGGCTTGTCACTTAAAACAGGGGTGCAGAGCAGTTATTGATATTTCATCACTCTTATAGCCTCAAGGTAGACCTTAATAAAATCTCTATCCCATGTCTGATCAATTTTGTTCTTTTCTAAATGCTAACAATATTCTAGATTTTGCTTTTCTTTGTTATCTACTTTAGTTCTTCTGTGAACTACAGACTGTGATCCAATCCAATGCCTTAGCTTTCATCTTTACTCAATGTTTCAGATGGAGTGGCAGCAGAAACATTTTCCAAATCCCTCTGAAATCTATCTGGGTCAATCAGTTGCCAGGAATGGATCAATCTAACGGGTCCAGCCTCCATGCAATAGATAGTGATACAACAGAATTTCATGGAAATCAGAGCATAGCCTGCAATGACAAGGGAAACACCAAAATTTACCCCAATTTCAAAATTATGTAGGCACTGCTCTGACCTGAACACAAGATCTGGTGCAAGATCACTGCCCTGTGTTGAACTTTGGATGATCTAGGGTAGAGGAATACCATCGTCATGACCATGAATTCATGGGCTATTTCAGATCTCACTCCTAGAGAAGGCAAAATTCCTACAGAATCATATGTCTAACAAATCCCATTGTCAACCCAGAAAAAGAGTTGAGATGCTCAGGCAGGGAGATGCTATGCAGCAGGAATAACAACTGTTCCAACTGTTTTCTACAGTTGAATTTAATGAATGGGATTTCGCATCCTGTAGCTTATAACATGGCATTCCTGACAGCCATAAGAGTTTCTGTATGACAATTTCCACACCTCCACTCTTGCCTTGGTTTCTTGACTGATGCAACATCCCAAAAACAGCGGGGAATATTTGAAAGTTCTGAATCCAGCCAGGTCTCAGTGATACAAACTGGGTTGGCTGCCTCATAATTGACTAAATCACTAATGATGAATGCTTTATTACAGACTGTTCTGGAATTTAAAAGTAATAGCTGTAAGCCGGAATCATTACTGGTCTCCTGGCAAGGACTGTGATCAAAGAGCTGGAAAATGAAACCAACACAAGGCAATAGTCTCGTTTTCTTATGAGCTATAATGATATGTTTGAAAATGACCTTAAGAAATGAGAGGAAGATGCTGAATAAGGAATGACTGGGGAAGAAAAGGATTGTGCAGGTGCTTAACAGACAATGAAAGAAACTTATGAAGGGCCTGCCTTAACTGAAGTAAAAAGAGATGGGGGAGAGAGAAATTTGTACTGTCAAGTTCCACAGAGTTGGCCTTCTCCAGTTCTGTCAGCTAAGCAATACTGGCTGGTGGGGCCTAGGGGAAGAGCCTTCTCTGTGGCAGCATCAGCCCTCTGGAACCATATCCCTCCAGAGATTTGCACCGTCCCCATTCTCCTGGCCTTTCACAAGGTCACCTTTGCTGGCAGGCCTGGGGCTCTTGAGCATTAACATTTTGCTCCAGCCGATGATATGAATGCATGATTGTATTTAGACTGAATGTGGATGTCTGGTTTTTATAACTCTGGGGTTTTAATATGTTTGGATTTCCCTTTGCTGTATTTTGTATTTCACTCCTATTTTTGTAAGCTGCCCTGAGTCTGTGGAGAAGGGCGGCATAGAAATCCAAATGAATGAATGAATGAATGAAACAAACAAACAAACAAATATCATCATCGGGCCCCTCTCTCTTTTCCATCAACTTATGGATGATTAACACAGTTCTTGAAGCAGACGTTTCCTATTTCATACTACAAAAACCATAATGGGGATATTGTGTATGAAATAATTGTTCTGAAAGCAAAAATGTAAATAGCATTCATTTCAAAATAACAGCTTGTGAAATGTGTCTCTATTCTTTTTCAACTAATACTAATAGTAACGAACAACAGAATGATTTGATTCTTTTTATTTAAATATTTTATTTGAAATACACCTGTGTGTACTACCATATGTTTTTTTTATTTTTAGCTACATGGTTGTTAATAATAAATGAGACATTACAATCAGTGGGGCCACAGTGAACATCAAATGAATGCTCATTATTCAGATCCTCAGAGGATACAAGGGATAACCATTACAGTGATCCCTCGATTATCGCGGGGGTTACGTTCCAAGACCTCCCGCAATAATCGATTTTCCGCGGTATAGTGGTGTGGAAGTAAAAACACCATCTGCGCATGTACACCCTTTTTTCCATGGCCGCGCAGGCGCAGATGGTGGAGCCGGGGAGCGACGAAAGTGCAACTAATATTAGATAAACATCTACAGTATCTAAATAAATAAAATAAACATCTCGCCGCTCGTCTGTTCGCCCGCCCGCTCGCCCGCCCGCCCCCCTGCCGCTCGCCGCTTGTCCGTTCGCCCACCCGCCGCCCGCCGCCTCTCCGTTCGCCCGCCCGCCGCTCGCTGCTCGTCCGCTCACCCACCCGCCGCTCACCCGCCCGCCGCTCACCCGCCCGCCGATTGCCGCTTGTCCATTCGCCCGCCCGCCGCTCACCGCTTGTCCGTTCGCCTGCCCGCCGCTCGCCGCTCGTCCGTTCGCCCCGCCCGCTCCACCTCTCTTTCTCCTCTGCTGCAAGAGAGGCAGGACAGGCATTCTCCGGAGGCTGGTGGGTGCACGAGAGAGGGAAAGTGAGAAAAAGAGAGAGAGCAAGAGGGGGAGAGGTAGAGAAAGAGAGAGAAGGAAAGAAAGAAAGAGATGAGAAAGGAAGGAAGAGAGTGAGAGAGAGGAAGAAAGAGAGAGAGAGAAGAGTGGAAGGAAGAGAGAGAGAAATGATAGAAAAAAGGGGAGAAAAAAGAGAAATGAGAAAATGATTGAAGCAGAGAATGACAGGAAAGAAAGAGAAAGAGACAGAGAAGTGACTCTTGGTGATGACGTATGACGTCATTGGGTGGGAAAAACCGTGGAATAGAAAAAAAACCGTGAAGTATTTTTAAATTATTATTTTTTGAAAAACCGTGGTATAGCGTTTCGTGAAAATCGAGACCGCGAAAATCAAGGGATCACTGTAAACACAATATAAAAAGTTTTAGGCTGCATGATTCCATATATTAGCTAAATCTTATTGACTATACTGACTAGCATTTGCTTTAGAAAGGCAACCTTTATTGTGAGAGTAGGACAATATACATTATTACATTGAAATATGTTAAAGGGTTAAATAAGGTTCAGGAGGGAAGTGTTTTTAATAGGAAAGTGAACACAAGAACAAGGGGACACAATCTGAAGTTAGTTGGGGGAAAGATCAAAAGCAACGTGAGAAAATATTATTTCACTAAAAGAGTAGTAGATCCTTGGAACAAACTTCCAGCAGACGTGGTTGGTAAATCCACAGTAACTGAATTTAAACATGCCTGGGATAAACATATATTCATTGTAAGATAAAATACAGGAAATAGTATAAGGGCAGACTAGATGGATCATGAGGTCTTTTTCTGCCGTCAGTCTTCTATGTTTCTATGTTTCTAAAATGCGTTATATTCTGTAGTTATGTTAGCACAAACAAGACCAAGTGTTATACATGAATGGTGGTGATCCTATGAATATGGCATGATAATATTAATGTGAAATCCACAAACATTTTTTCCCTTTCCTGATGTCAGAACTCTATTCTGATGGAGCCTAATATTGAGAGAGAGCATTTCTGTTCATACAGTTTTAATGCAGACAAGTCAAGGAAAGCATTTGGTGGATTCCCTTGCCTTTGCCTCTCTTCCCATCAAGCATCATCTGCTCTCAGGAAAAGCAACCAAAACTTTCAGGAAGAAGGGTGGGATGGAACTGGATAACTGTAGGTCAGTTTTTATGTGTAGGAATGATGGATTTAATCTCTATTAAATTGTCCAACTAACAGGAGACAGGTATAGAGATGTTCCACATCTATTACCTATTAGCAAAGCTATTAGCTGAAAGGATTTAGCACTGTGCTGGATGCGGAATAAGAACATGGACACTAAGAGCTGTGTTTAAATGGGTCACTTTATTAAAGTTAAATTAACTTTAACTGATTATCAACCAAAACCAGGACCTGCAGAGGCCACTAGAAAATTTGGGGCGGAAATAATTCACGAATAACCTTCCTGAGCAACTATGGGCGTAGCTCCTTGCTAAACAAGGTGAACATAGCTAATGTCACCTGGTTCCTGGCCATGCCCTTAAAGCATGTGGGAGGAGCTCACCATCCAATCCCCTTCAGATCTTTGGATTAGATGAGTCCCAAGGACACTCCCTCTCCACCCAGGTCGTGCAGACCTATAGTTCCTGGCGAGAGGAAGCCCATCATCTTTCAAAAGATGCCCTAAAGGAGAATGTGCAGTTGATACTGCTGCCCATTTCTGCTCCTAATCTGCCACCGAGGGGAGAGTCAGATCTCTATCTTGGTCCCCCGACTCCGCCCTCAACCTGCACCAGCTCACACAGGCACCTCTGCAGCCCCCCCCCCCCCCAAAAAATGGCATTCCCCTTGACTGAGAGGTGAATGCCATTGGCTTGGTAGAGCCCAGGCCTGCCAAACCTGATCTGGAGGTGCTGGATTACACAGCCATCTTGACGTTCTCTTCTTCAGAAAAGTAAACGCCGCCGGTTCTGTAGAGTCATGGACTGGGAATTCTGCTCTCAGTGTGCAATGACACTGCCACTCAAACCTCGTTAAATTTTGCCCACAAATGTTGTTAACCATTGTTAACCGTTCTCCTAGCCTTTGACCACTGTGCTAGGGGATATTGGGTACCCTCGAGAGGGTACATAATGAACCTTCTATGCTGCCTTCAGCTACTACTAAATGCTGCTGCTGGATCTGTTACATATTAGTGCACTATATGTATTCTGCTTCTTGTACTGACAAGACAATTTAGAGACTACTTTTTATACTGTTTTATTACTTTGGGGATGGTAATAGCACCATTTTGTATATTCAGCAGGAACTAGATGTTGTCAACAGTGATCAGATGATGACAAGATTTCCATTCCATTGCATCCCCATTTGAAATAAAGTACACTTATCATTGTATGTTTACTTCCAGTTCATCTTGTTTCTCTACACTGCACTATGATTTGTCAACTGGGCCATTTCTTTGACATGCTCTTTAAAAAAAATAGATCTGTGTTCCTCCTAAGATTGGAATTAAATTCAATTTTAAACTGTCTATGCTGAGATGAGCAAAACATCATGAGGACATAGGTTGAATTCCAAAGCTGGAAAAATTACATTATATGTTTAAGTCATGTAGTTTAATTTAAATTACATTTTTCCTGCTTATCTGCTATGAAATTCTGATTCTAACAATTTTAAATTTCTAACTAACCACTCCACTGTGTAATTTGTTCCACTGTCAAACTGTTCTTGTTATTAGAAACAACAATAATAATTGTAATAATTCAATTAGAAACTTCCTTCTGTACCTTAAGGACATTAATTGGTGTCCAATATTCAAAATGAACAGGCTTTGACCTTATTATGCATGAATCACCCTTCAGGCTTTTAAACAATAATATTATAGTTATTTTTAGTTATCTTTTGTTAAAGCTAAATATACAGTACGTAGTTCCTTCCCTTGGTCTTTCCATACGAGACTTAAGTTTTCTATTTTTGTGACCTTCTTACTGTTAATAAATGGTTGTTGTGAAAATATTTATTAAATTTATTTATTTTTTCAATTTTTATACCTACCCATCACACACCAGCAACACAGTACAGTATTTCAAGTTATATCAAACTAATATAGAATTAAGTAGATTATCACTTCTTTCATCTTAAATCAAATGGTTATTGATGCAAACAAATACAGTGGTCCCTCGATTTACGCGTTCTCGATTAGCGCGAAACGCTGCAACGCGGTTTTTCAAAAAATATTAATTAAAAAATAAGTTCGCGTTTTTTTTTGCTATACCACGGTTTTTCCCGCCCGATGACGTCATGCTGATTGCTGATTGGCCAAAATCTCGACCAATCGTTGCAAACGCAAAAAAAAGCTTTGCAACTGAACTTTTGGAACTTGTTCAGACTTGTTGCAAGATGCCTCCTAAACGTTGTGCACGGAGTGCTGGCGGCGACGCTAAAAAGACCGGGAGGATACTCACAATTAAAGAGAAAATTGACATTTTGGACATGCTGAAAGAGGGACGCTCTTATGCAGATGTTGGTCGGCAGTATGGGATCAACGAATCGAGTGTGCGAACCATTCGTGACGATGAGAAAAAGATAAGGCAAAGTTCTCTGATGGCATTCAACAAGGCTGCAAAAAGAATGGTGACGCCTAGAAACAAACGGCTTATGAAGATGGAAGCTGCTTTGTCCCTGTGGGTACAAGACTGCCGCAAAAAGAGCATTGCTTTGGATACCAACACTATAAGAACCAAGGCACAACAATTGTACAACCGTCTTGAAGACACAGAAGAAGGCGATGCAGATGAGGGAAACGCAGGTAAGGGCTGGGGTTTTTTATTCTGTCATTAGATACTGTATTTAAGTGTTTTTTAAGGAAGGAGCAGGGAAGGAGGGAAGGAGGGAGGGAGGGAAGGAGGGAGGGAGAGAAGGGAAGGAGGGAGGGAGGGAAGGAGGGAAGGAGGGAGGGAGAGAAGAGAAGGAGGGAGGGAGGGAGGGAGGGAGAGAAGAGAAGGAAGGAGGGAAGGAGAGAAGAGAAGGAAGGAGGGAAGGAGGGAGGGAGAGAAGAGAAGGAAGGAGGGAAGGAGGGAGGGAGAGAAGAGAAGGAGGGAGGGAGAGAAGAGAAGGAGGGAGGGAAGGAGGGAGGGAGAGAAGAGAAGGAAGGAGGGAAGGAGAGAAGGAAGGAGGGAAGGAGGGAGGGAGGGAGAGAAGAGAAGGAAGGAGGGAAGGAGGGAGGGAGAGAAGAGAGGGAGGGAAGGAGGGAGGGAGGGAGAGAAGAGAGGGAAGGAGGGAAGGAAGGAAGGAGGGAAGGAGGTGGGCATTTACTCTTTATGCTTTCATTCAAGTCACTTCTCTCTCCCTTTCCTGTCATTCTGCAGCCTCAGCCTCAGCCTCAGCCCCAGCCACATTCACAGCAAGCAAAGGGTGGTTTGAGAAATTTCAACGGCGCTATGGCCTGAAGAGTGTGTCATTGCACGGAGAAGCTGCCTCAGCAGATACAGGTGCAGCAGAAAACTTTGTCCAGCGCACGTTTAAAGAGCTAATTGCAGAAGGGGGCTACCTTCCAGAACAGGTGTTCAACATGGACGAAACAGGCCTGTTCTGGAAGAGGATGCCTTCAAGGACTTTCTTGATGCAAGATGAAGCCAAAGCCCCTGGCTTTAAGGCCATGAAAGATCGAGTGACTTTGATCATGTGTGGGAATGCAGCAGGCTTTTTGCTGAAGCCAGGGCTAATTTATAAGTCACAAAATCCAAGAGCCCTCAAGAACAGAAATAAGAATGCATTGCCAGTGTACTGGATGCATAATGCTAAAGCATGGATTACAAAACCCCTCACGCGGGACTGGTTTCATCACTGCTTCATCCCACAGGTGGAGGTGTATTTGGCTCACAAAGGACTTGATTTCAAAGTGCTTCTCCTAATGGACAATGCTGGCGGCCATGATCACCTGGACCATGAACATGATGGGGTGCAAGTTGAATTCTTGCCACCAAACACCACATCGCTTATCCAGCCGATGGATCAAGGTATTATCCGTGCATTTAAGGCACTGTACACGCGCAATTCTCTTGGAAGCATCGTGGAAGCAATGGATGCTGATGACAACTTCACATTGAAGGCCTACTGGCGTCAGTACACAATTGCATCTTGTCTAAAGAACATTCAGAATGCCTTGACAGATATGAAGACACAGACAATGAATGCCTGCTGGAGGAAATTGTGGCCAGAAGTGGTGCATGATTACAAGGGATTTGCTCCCGAAGAAATCCAAGATGCTGCAGTCCAGACCTCTGTGAAGCTGGCACAGGCACTGGGTGGAGAAGGCTTCGTTGACATGACAGCAGAGGAAGTCAATGGTTTGCTTGATGAGCATGGCCTACCGCTGACAGACAAAGATCTGGAGGAGCTGACCAGGTCAGCGAGTGAAGAAGAGGAGGAAGCGGAAGCTGAACAAGCTGAGGAAGAAGAAGATGTTGGCCTAACGCTTGAGCGGCTTGCAGAACTGAACAGAGCCACTTCAAATGTACAACGCATGGTGGAACTTTGGGATCCCAACATGACTCGCTCTATACAGTTTAATGCCTCCCTTGACAACATCTTTGCACCATACAGATCCATGTTAGCCCAGAAAAAGAAACGGCGCCAACAACTGCCCATGACCATGTTTGTCACAAAAACCAAGAGGTCTGTCACACCATCACCTGCAGCATCCATTGTAGAAATGGTGATAGAAGAAGATCCCTAGTTACTGTATCCCAGTTATGCTAACCCCCACCCCACCCCAAAAAATGTAAATAAATATGTTATTGTTCATAACTTAAGAGTCTTATTCAATGTGTACAGTAGGTAATGGTAATTAAGGGGATGGGAAATGGTAATTTATGGGTTAAAAGTGTTGGGACTGAGTGGCACACAGTCTGTACAGAAGAATGAATGAATGAATGAATGACTGAGTGAATGAATGAAATTCAAACACAGGTGAGGGCTGGGGGGTTTTATTCTGTCATTACACAGTACAGTACAGTACAGTTACAGTTTAAGTGCTTTTTGAGAAAGGAGGGAGAGAAGGGAGGGAGAGAAGAGAAGGAGGGAAGGAAGGAGGGAGGGAGAGAAGGGAGGGAGGGAGAGAAGAGAAGGAGGGAAGGAAGGAGGGAGGGAGAGAAGGGAGGGAGGGAGAGAAGAGAAGGAGGGAAGGAAGGAGGGAGGGAGAGAAGGGAGGGAGAGAAGAGAAGGAGGGAAGGAAGGAGGGAGGGAGAGAAGGGAGGGAGGGAGAGAAGAGAAGGGGGGAAGGAAGGAGGGAGGGAGAGAAGGGAGGGAGAGAAGAGAAGGAGGGAAGGAAGGAGGGAGGGAGAGAAGGAGGGAAGGAGGGAGAGAAGAGAAGGAGGGAGGGAGGGTTGCCATTGCCGCCAGCGCTGCCCCAAGAAAGCCGGTGAGAGGAAGGAGAGAAGGAGAGGAGGGAGGGTTGCAATTGCCGCCAGCGCTGCCCCAAGAAAGCCGGTGAGAGGAAGGAGAGAAGGGAGGGTTGCAATTGCCGCCAGCGCTGCCCCAAGAAAGCCGGTGAGAGGAAGGAGAGAAGGGAAGGAGGGAGGTTTGCCATTGCCGCCGCCAGCGCTGCCCCAAGAAAGCCGGTGAGAGGAAGGAGAGAAGGGAAGGAGGGAGGTTTGCCATTGCCGCCGCCAGCGCTGCCCCAAGAAAGCCGGTGAGCGGGGCAAATCGGGCGGGGCGGGGGGGTAGCGGCAAGGAGCCCGGAAAAATCACCATTGCATTGCCAGCCTCCGAATTTGCGTCGCTCCACCTTCTGCGCATGTGCGGTCAGGGCGCGCATGCGCAGAAGGTTTTTTACTTCCGCATCCAGTATAACGCGGAAATCGGTTAGCGCGGGAGGTCTTGGAACGTAACCCCCGCGCTAACCGAGGGATCACTGTACTGTACCAACCCTTACACTCTTATGCGTGCATGGAAAATTGTCTCACACATTAAAGTAACAGGCCTTGGCATATGATGCTAGATATGCCATTTGTTATATTTGGGCATGCAGATAGACACCCTGGTGCACACTTATGGAGATTTGCCTACAATGCAGCTACATTATACTACTGATAATCTCATGAAATGTCCCCAGGTTTTATAAATAGTGGTTAGAAATCAATATATCAGTCTAATATTAGTCAAATTTTCTTCTAATTTTGATGGGCTCATGCATTTAAAATAAATCTATTATGGATTTATTTTATATCCATTACACTTATATACTAATATTTAATTTCCCTAAAGCTATCACTTTATTGTGCCAGAAAATAGTATAGTAGGGTTGATATGGGCTTAGTAAGGTAGTACATTTCTAGTTGTTGTACTTTTCAATAAGTATACTATGGGGGGAAAACCTTCTATATAAAAGAACAAATATTAGACAGGGAAGCAATAAGACTACTATGTTGATGATTATCTCCTGCTAGCTTTAAGGCACTATTTATTTGTCCCCTTCAGAGCATTCTTCTTACAAATCTTCAGTTATCATCTGTACAGATGATAATTTTATCATCTGTACAGATGAAGATTATGTCACAAGTCAAACTCATTTTCAATTTTTTTGCATTTCCATTTACTAAAGCAGTGTTTCCCAACCAGTGTGCCGCGGCACACTGGTGTGCCGCGAGACATGGTCAGGTGTGCCGCGAAGAAATAAGCTCAGCTTCTGGTCTCGTAACTTTTTGCAAAGAGAAAAAAGTTGTGAGACCGGAAGCTGAGCTTGCTTCTTTGCGCCTTCCAAGTTTTCTAGCAGTTGCGGCGCCCCGCCCGGCTGGAGCTTCCCTGTCAGCAGGTGAGCTTTGGGGCTTGGTGGGAGGGCAGCGGCAGGGCGGCGCGCAGGGGGAGCGTGATGGCGGCGGCAGCGGCAGCGGGCAGGAGCCATGCCGTGGGGCGGTGGCAGGGTGGTCCCTCTCTCTCCCCCCCTCTCTTGCTTTCTCTTTCTCCCCCCTCTCTCCCTCTCTCTTTCTCCCAGTAGCCGTGGGGCGATGTCAGGGTGATCGTTGGTGCCTCTGTTCCTCTGTTCCGGAGGCGGAGCTCCGGAACAGAGGAATAGAGGCACCGACGGCGGCGGCTGGAAATGCTGGCTGGCACTTGCCTGCTGGCTGGACCAGGACGGAGGCTCAAGCCCCACGTCCATGCCCAGCGCAACGCCAGAAATGTACGGCGTCTAGCCACCGCCGTCTGTGCCTCCGTTCTGGAGCTCCGCCTCAAGCTGATCACCCTGCCGTCGCCCCACGGATACTGGGAGAAAGAGAGAGGGGGAGAGGGGGGAGAGAAAGAGAAAGCAAGAGAGGGAGAGACAGAAATAGAGAGAGGAAGAGAGGGGGGAGAGAAAGAGAGAGAAAGATATAGCAAGAGAGGGAGAGAGAGAAAGAGAGGGAGAGAGGGGGGAGAGAAAGAGAGAGAAAGAGATAGCAAGAGAGGGAGAGAGAGAAAGAGAAGGAGAGAGGGGGGAGAGAAAGAGATAGCAAGAGAGGGAGAGAGAGAGAGGAAGAGAGGGGGGGAGAGAAAGAGAAAGATATAGCAAGAGAGGAGAGAGAGAAAGAGAGGGAGAGAGGGGGGAGAGAAAGAGAGAGAAAGAGATAGCAAGAGAGGGAGAGAGAGGGAGAGAGGGGGGAGAGAAAGAGAGAGAAAGAGATAGCAAGAGAGGTAGAGAGAAAGAGAGAGGAAGTGAGGGGGGAGAGAAAGAGAAAGATATAGCAAGAGAGGAGAGAGAGAAAGAGGGAGAGAGGGGGGAGAGAAAGAGATAGCAAGAGAGGGAGAGAGAGAAGGAGAGAGGGAGAGAGGGGGGAGAGAAAGAGAAAGCAAGAGAGGGAGAGACAGAAATAGAGAGAGGAAGAGTGGGGGGGAGAGTAAGAGAGAGAAAGATATAGCAAGAGAGGGAGAGAGAGAAAGAGAGGGAGAGAGGGGGGAGAGAAAGAGAGAGAAAGAGATAGCAAGAGAGGGAGAGAGAAAGAGAGGGAGAGAGGGGGGAGAGAAAGAGATAGCAAGAGAGGGAGAGAGAGAGAGGAAGAGAGGGGGGGAGAGAAAGAGAGGGGGGGAGAGAAAGAGAAAGATATAGCAAGAGAGGAGAGAGAGAAAGAGAGGGAGAGAGGGGGGAGAGAAAGAGAGAGAAAGAGATAGCAAGAGAGGGAGAGAGAGAAAGAGAGGGAGAGAGGGGGGAGAGAAAGAGAGAGAAAGAGATAGCAAGAGAGGTAGAGAGAAAGAGAGAGGAAGTGAGGGGGGATAGAAAGAGAGAGAAAGAGATAGCAAGAGAGGGAGAGAGAGAAGGAGAGAGGGAGAGAGGGGGGAGAGAAAGAGATAGCAAGAGAGGGAGAGAGAGAGAGAGGGGGGAGAGAGAAAGAGATAGCAAGAGAGGGAGAGAGAGAAAGAGAGAGGGAGAGGGGGGAGAGAAAGAAGGAGAGAGAGGGGGTAGAGAAAGAGAGAAAGCAAAAGAGAGAGAGAGAAAGAGAGATAGCAAGAGAGAGGGAGAGAGAGGGGGGAGAAAGAGAGAAAGCAAAAGAGAGAGAGAAAGAGAGATAGCAAGAGAAAGAGAGAGGGAGAGAGAGGGGGAAGAGAGAAAGAGAGAAAGACAGCAAGAGAGAGAAAGCAAGAGAGAGAGAGAAAGAGGGGGGAAGGAGGGTGAGGGAAAGACAGAGAGAGGGAAGGAAGGAGGGAGAGAGAAGGAGGGCAAAAAAGAGAGGAAGAAAGGGAGAAACAAAGAGAGATGGAGAGAGAGGGGAAAGAAAGAGGAGGGAAGGGAGAGAGAGAGAGAAAGAGGGAGAGAGAAAAATAGAGTGAAAGGGAGGAAGAGAGATATTTTTTGTCCAAACTTTTTTTTACACACACACACACCCCCGCTCAATGTTCCCCAGGATTTTGTAAATGTGAATAATGTGCCGCGGCTCAAAAAAGGTTGGGAAACACTGTACTAAAGTATCTAATTCAAGTTTATTGTGCAGCAATTCATTTAGCATAGCCTAAAGATGCAGACAAGATGTTGTACATTTGTCCAGTAGTTTCATAGTCCAAAAGTTCAAGATAGTATAAATTCAGTATAAATTCTTTGCAGAATGAGAGAATGCTAGCCTTGTCAAAGGAAGTAGCAATATGGCTGATTATCCCAAATAAATGTACAATATTATCATCACAAACATGATGCTTGAGCTACTGCTAGTTACTTGTACTGCTAGTTAGCTTCAAGGAATTTTGCATGGAGTAGATTTTCTTGATCTGTTTTATTTAGACATAAAATATGGATTATCTTGGCCACTTCATGACCTACATTGATTAGATAACAATATATAATCTTCAATCTTACTGGGCTTTCCAATATTGCAATATACTGTATAACATTTCCTAAATATAGGAATATTATTGCTGTAGGTTTTCCACTTCTTTGTCAAATATTCCAAGATGTGAAACAAGTACAATTATTTTCTATATAGTAACACCAACATGTAGTTACAGTAACTGCAACTTATGACAACTCATTTAAAGTAATTGCACTTTTTGATTATTTGTCCCGGGTCCCATTTGAAAAATGTCCCACTTTTTTTTCCTCTTTTCATTTGCGATGCTGCGATTTCACTGAGGCTTCCCAACCTGGGAAACCCCACCTCCGGACTTCCATTGCCAGCTGAAGTGCCCGTTTTTGTGCTGATGGGATTCCCCTGCTGGGATTCCCCTGCAGCATCGCAAAATCTGGAGGTGGGGTTTCCCATGGAGGGGAACCTCAGGGGAATCCCACCAGCATGAAAACGGGCACTTTGGCGGGCAAAAGGGGTGAATTTTGGGCTTGCATGCATTAATTGCTTTTCCGTTGATTCCTATGGGAAACATTGTTTCGTCTTACAAACTTTTCACCTTACAAACCTTGTCCTGGAACCAATTAAGGTCCTAAGACAAGGTATCACTGTACTTCATAAATTATAGAACCTTTACCTAATTGTATATTCAAAGCAAAGACATACAACAGACAAACAAATGGCGTATTGATGTCCCCCTGTCAACCGCAAACTATTGTCAGATATAACTGAACTATTTACAGTTTCCATTAACCCTTGTAATACTTACTAGGTGTTGTGGTTAGCTCTGGCCCAGCTCCTGCCCCAAGGAATGTGCAGGTGGATGTGGGGGAGACATCCACATGCCGCCGGCCTGTTTTGCTCCCAGTAGAATCTGCCGACGAAGTCTCCTCTGACCAAGGAAGCGTGAGTGACAGGGAAGAGGGGAGTTTGGCAGACAGCCCAGGAGGAGATCAGTCATCTGTATCATCCCTAGATTCTAAACAAGAATTAATGACACATCCACGCATGCGTAGAGTGTTGCATAGGAGATAACAACTGAAGGATTATTACAAGAGAAAATGAGGTCACCTGTGGTTGGGTGGGGCTGCTGTAATTAGTGCTACAGATAAAAGTGCAGCCTGGTGTTTTAGCCTCATGGCAGTTTATCTGATTCATTGTTTCATCAAGATTGTGCTTTTTGCTGTTCAGGATTGTGTGTTTGGACTCGCTGGACTTTAGAATTGGACTCAATTTCCCAGTTATTGGGTGAGCAATTGGACTGCATTTAACCTGTGCCTTGTATGTACCAGAAAATCCCTTTGACATTTAAAAAGGGAGCTGTTTCTGTTTTTCTGTTTATAAAAACTTTTGGGTTTTCCTTTTATCGTGTGGTGTGTGTCTTCCTGGATTAATTACCCTATAATTACAGGCGATTGAGACACACTGGCAGAACACTAAGTATAGACCAATTTTAATTGTTTCTAATTTCTAACTATATAGTTAGAGCTATCCACTTATACAATTCCCTTCAGAGAACATTTATTACTACAAACAAGTAGGGTGTTAATGGCCCCCTTTAGAGCCTAAATATGATATAATATAATCAAAGTATTAGTACATTATGATGAAATACAGTCAAAATATTAGAATTTTAAATGTTTATACTAATCTCTAGGTAAACAGCATTTTTAAAAATAATTCTATTTTTAATAATGTAGTTTGGACTGTAAGGTTTTATTTAATTCCTTCAAAACCTTTACTTTGAAAAAATATTTAAACTCTTTTCTTAGAGTTATTCAATTTGTTTTTATTAATCAGCATAATTGTGTTTTCTTCCACCATTATTGTTTATAATATATTTTAGGGTTTCTTGTTTCTCTTAGTACTCTGGCTTGTATTCTTTCCTGCCGTTCATATTTCTTTTTTATCTCTTGTTGTTTCTCACCCTGTTCTACTATCTCTTCTTCTTCCTGGCTTTTACTTTCCAGTTCATCCCTACTTCCTCTACTGGCTTGATCTTCTTTTGATTGACCATATTGGTCAGAGAATTCTCGGGCTTGCTCAATCAAATAAATTTTAAACTTCTTTTCCTGCCATGTTATTAGAAGTCCCTCCAGTATCAACCATTTGAACATGATGTTGTCCTTTATCAATTGATTTGTTAAAAATTTGTATTGTTTTATCTTATTTCTGATCCTACGGGGACTTGTTTTAGTATAATGATATCTTTATCCTTGTATGTGATCATATAATTTCTTGACCATCTGTATATGTCATCTTATATGGCTCTCCTTACAAATTTTACATGGACTTCTCTTGGTAGATGATGTTTTCTTGCATAGAAAGTATGAAGCTGGTAAAGTTCATTGATCTCACAAGGGAGTTCTTTTTACTCATTCTTTTAGTGATGTTCACCACTTACAAACGCAGCTCCTATCTTTGTAAGGCCAGACAAATATTCCTGAAACACAGACAAATTTATTTCTCCTTTCGAAACACTATGTACTTGGAAGGGATACATAAGTCTTTTCACAATATACAATATGCTCATAACCAAAACTTCATCCATTGCCTACCTACAAATTTCAACTCATTCAAATCTTTAGCAAGAATGAAACCAGAATGCACAGAAATGCCCCAATTAATATTACACTAAAATTTTCTGCAGTTAAGAGAACTACGAACATTAACTCTGTATTTCAAATTGCACGTTCTAAATTAAATTAAATAAAAGTTTGCCATATTTATTTAAAGAATCAGTATGGCTATCCACTGCCCCCCACCTCAAATATTAATGTCACAAGGGCTTCAGTACCTTATCTGGGTTTTTTTTTTTCATGTCTTTGATCTTTCCCTTATTAGTACAGATGAGTTTATGTAAAGAAACAATACATCACCCAGCTATTTACTGATCTTATTTATCCTGTGTTAATGCTTAAGTGGCCTGTTATCTCTGACTTTAAAATATAGACACAATAAAGCCTTTAAAAGTAGATACATTGTATGTCTGTAAAACCAAGAGGAAAGAGAAGGTATTTTTGATCTGGTATATATCTGGGAGAGAACTAACTTCTACACCACAAAAGGAAGCATTAAGCTCCTCTCATATTTGGGGTATACCATGGTGATTCGACAGGAAAAAAAACATATACATACATACATATATACATACATACACTCATATATATTTGTGTACAGTATATATATGTATATGCTAAATCATTGGTAAACATGAATTCACCCCACCCCCCCATTGTTCTACACAGGTATGAAAATTGTAATCCAAATGATAATTACATTATGTTATGCTCAGGAGAGTATTGGTGTTAATAGATATTTAAATGTAATGTAACAAATTAAGTGACCTGAGGATGACCCAAATACTTCAAAGAAAGAAATATCTAGAGGTCAATAGGTATGTCGTACTTAAATACAATCTTTGCAGCATTGGATCCAAATTTAAAATGGGGATAATCAACAGAATTGGCAAGAAACTAATATAAGCACATCCTACAATTCAATTGTTTAAAAGGTGCATCAGTTTTCAGTTTGCTTGAAACAAACATATCATTGTTGGTAAGAATTTGTTTTTACAATAAATTTAAGTTTCCTGTTTCATCTGTTGGAGTTCCTGAGTGTGGTCCTGACTCTGACTCCTTCAGAATTGCATGGGTAAATACACAAATAAGGCTTTTTAATTTTTATTTTTCACAAGATTATGATATGAGTTTTCAATATCTAACATGACCAATGGTAAAGAATGTGACAGCATTATCAGGTTACATATGTTTGGGTCAAGAGAGATCAAAAGATGGGACAGAGCTTAATGAGTTTAATTACAAAATAGAAGTGTGTTTTTTTTAACTACTCACCACATATTGTGATTTTTGGTGGCCTAGGTATAGATCAGTAAATATGAACAATACATTATCATGACATACTTCTCATCACACCAAACCTTAACTTTCAAGTCTGTAGGTCTGTTGCAACCACTTCTCAGCAGAGGCCATGCCGACACAGGTAATTTAGATTTTATCTTGTACTGAACAGTGGTGTTGAATGCCAATATCAGTAGCTGATTTTTTCTTGAAAGTGACTCATTTGTCATCTTTTCATATGCTGTCATAATGAGTACTATGTCTGGTCATATCTCATTGCTGCAGTAAACATCAGACTTTGAAGTCAAGGGGTGTTCAACTTGTTAGACAAGCAACCTCAATCCACAGAACATTTTGTTAAGCCTTATTTTAATTTCTTGATGTTACTTTTTACTTTTCTTTTTATAAATATAAATGGCTCCATTTTCAAAGAAATAAAATTCACAATGGAGGAAGATAATAATACACTTTTCTTCCTAGATACTGTATCATTGTCAGCAGTGATGGCAAATTAGAAACACAAATCTTATTGTAAAACTATCCATATGACTAAGTGCTTCACTGCCAAGGTAACAACCTAACCTCCAACAAGAAAAGCAGTAGTGTATTCTAAAACCTGTTATTACTGGTTTGTGCACACGCATGCCTGCAACTCTTCTGCACATGAAACGTCCCAGGCAGATGGGCGGAGCCTCCTGCTGCTGGCGCTACCAGTATGGAGAACTGGGTCGAACAGGAGCAACCCACCGCTGAGAAGCTGTGTAATAACATCATTTAGACAAATGAAAACACACTGCATTTAATCATACATTCCTTTGTATTATTTTAATGAGTCTATTTCAAGCAAAAAGTACAACAATTTGTGTCCTGTGTTTCAAAATGATTCAAGTCATAGTCACTGAAAAAAACCCGAACCAAATAATCTTATAAATATAAATATGACATTTATTTTATGATGGCTCATTTTAAGAATAAAGATGGAAAGATTTATCACAGAGTACAAATTCAGGCAAATAGTACAATGGTAAAACTGAAGTGGTCACACTTTATGCACATTCTTTAATATATGATATTAAACCTGTATGAACAAGTATTGAACAGATTCAACAACACACATACAAAAATTGTTAAGCTTTCAAGCAAAAATAGAAAATACTTTTCTATAATTTTTCAAGTTGGATACAAAATTTTAATAACATGTTCCATGTTGACATAAGTCAAAACTAAGTTTGTTGGATAAATATCCAGTATTCAACACAGACATCTATTGAATTAAAATGAAAATCTAGCTACATAATACAAAAGAGAATTGTTCTGAATTATGCCTCATTATGACTGGTCATTGCATTTAAAACTTTGCTTTATGTTTGGTATGAATGTTGCTGTTTGGTTTTTAAATAATGATAGGGTTTTATATGTTTTTGATATTAGATTTGTTCCACTATTATATTGTTTTTATTGCTGTTGTGAGCCGCCCCGAGTCTTCAGAGAGGGGCGGCATACAAATCTAATAAATAAATAAAATAAAATAAAACAAAGGTATGATTATGAGACCAGTTTGTCACCTGTTTCTTGAGCTAGCTATGTGGAATATCTTGATCTTCTCATTCAAAAGTTTTTCCATGCTGTGCTGCTGACCCTATATCTGCTTCTGCTTTTTCTGATTTTCTAAAACAAACTAGTACTATGTCACATATGGAGAGGAAAACTTAGTTAAAAAGATATAAGGAAACTATGACAAGGACTGACTGCAACTACAGAAGACATTTGTTCAGTGCTTTTGACTCCATTCAAAATAAAAGCAAATCTTGCATGCAATTTCTTATTAACTATATAGGTCCCAAGACAGGCTATTTTAGCATAAATGTATAATAATGCTGAAGCAAAGTAAATGGATTACTGGCTAGGGTCATCTTTAAATGATTTCTCAGCTGTTCTTATTTGTACCCATCTTGAGAACCTTCCACATGAAAAATACACTTGCCTTATGAAATAATTTATTGCTTTTATAAATAAGGTAAATAAAAAGAAAAACAAAGTGATATTATCTTTTATCTAAAATAATATGAACCCAAGCCTGGAAAAGTAACACATAACATGCTTGGGCACACACATTAAATGACAAAGTGAGAGAAAGATGACTCTTAATAAATGGGCAGTCATTGTTCATGATATAATCTTTCCATGCTTTATTAATATCCTGCTTCCTAGCTAATGAATGTTTTCAGTTTTATCAAGGTAAGGAAGAAGTTGCAGTAAATAACATTGCCTCTTCAAGATAATATTAAGTTATAGTTACCATTTGTTAGTAAAGGATCCAGTTTTTCTTTATTTGTCTTTTTCCCATTCTTTTATGGTTACAATATTACTTCAGCTCCATGGACACCAGTTCAAGTAAAGTGTTATGCTATGAATAAGTGGTGTTAAAATCAAACTTTTATGCGCAGAAATTAATGAAAAGAATGAAGTCATGAGGTTATACAAACAAAATCTTAAATAAATAGATATTAAAAAGACTTCAAAAATATATTTTACTCCATAATGAGCTCATAATTATAACATGTAAAATATAGGCTAGTTGAAAAGCTCTTTGTTTGTTTGTTTAACTTACATAGATGATTCTAAACAATAACCAAATTAGACAGAGCAGTGTGCTCAAACTAGATAACCCTGTATTGTATAAATTAATATGGATTAACAATGTAGCTGTTTTGCCAAAGGCCTTAATTTCCCCAAAAATTTGTTAGCAAAACTGAAGATAACACTGACCTAGATAATAAACACAACTCAATTTTGCATTGTGATGAAGTAAGGACAAACTATAAAATTATATTGTGTCTGTATATTTCTGTTTTCTCAGATTGCCTATTTCCTGGTTTTGTAAATAATATTGAATGGGAATAAGTAATGCATATCATTATGTCACTTGAAGTTTTCTATGCTACACATCAAAGAGAAATCAAAGAAAAGTCAGCATAAAATTCCCATTTTTGGAAGCAATCCTTGATTATCATCAACAGTACTTTCTAAGATAAATGACTGGGACCTAATAAGCATTCAAAAATAATTCATCATGAACTACTTTTAATGCAAAATAGTATGATCTTTCAATAGAAATCTCCCATGGCATAGATGGATACTTAATTCATGGGATCAACAAACCTTCATTTCAAAATATTTCATGGCTCAACATTTGCATATAAAACACATGGCATTTATTGAAAGGGGTTTTGCATGGACATGAAAAGACTTTTGAATATATTTAGAAAAGCTACATAAAATGTGTATGTTTGAGATACAGGAATATATTTGATACACACACCCAAAGAAAATTTAACAATAAAAAGTATACATACATTTACATTACTTTTAAATGAATTCACAAGATTTTGAGAGAACAAATTGGTATTTTCAAGAGGGCTATACTGATAAACAATGGATTAAATCTGATGTATACATACTATCATATCCCATGAGTGTCTCATCTAGTTATAGAACTAAACTGATCTACATTGGTTCATTTGTTAGATAAGAATCTACCAGAAAAGTCTATGTACAATCATGTGTATAAGGATTATACAGAAAGAATTAGTTAAAAATATAATTAATACACATTCAGTTTTTTAGAATACCATTTGAAAGTGCTTTGCTTCTGTTCTGTCTGGGTCACTCTGGAAGCCAAGACCAACCCCAAAAGAGAAGCCAGACACACCGGTAAAAGGCAAAGGCAGTTTATAAAATTCAAGAAAAACACAGGTAACAGAAAATGTCCTTACAAACAGGAAAACGCTGTATCTTCAAATATATCCACGAAGGCAAAAGTCCATGCAGCAATACAGGATTCTTTCTGCCAAGACGAGGCTGTAGATCGCAGACCTACACCTCCCACGGGTCTTCCAAACTGCTGGGCCACAAGCCAGGAACAGAGATGCCGAGAACAAAGCAGGACACCGTAACTCCAACTGATAACACTCCACATGGCTTCAAGGGCTTGCCTGCCTTTTAAACCCTGCTAAGGAGGACCACACCCAAGCCCAGCTGTTCCTAATTCAGTGCTGATAATACTTCTTTAATTGTTCCTTTCTTTGATCTGAACGTCTCTGTCGCATGTCAGTGACAGCATGTGCTTCATCACCTAATGACTCCAAGCTACTCGCTGGAGAGAGCCCCGCCCCTGGGGCTCTCATGCTGTTCTCCTTCGTCCCATTCCTGACTTTCCTCTCCCCCGTCCGACTGCTTAGCCCCCTCCTCTTCGCTGTCATCCTCCTCCGGGCATGGAGCCAGCAGAGACACAGCCGGTCCCTGAGCAGCCTCAGGCTGAACCACAACAGCTTCCCTACTGAATTCTGCAAATATAAACATGTTTTCTTTTCTTTTTTTTCTTTTCTTTTAGGCAATAAGTAATAACTTAAGTACTTTTGTTTTCTAATTAATGATTGAATACTTATGTAATCAAACCTAGAGACTACTGCTGCCCCTAAGCACAACCTATCAGCACCAAAACTCATTATGTTTACCAATTTGTTTGTAATTGCAGAGACAATTACATTGGCAGAACTGTTAGGTGTTTCACTTTCAGAATAAAGGACCATCTTCCAAAATGGGTCCAAACAGCCTTGAGTAATCCAACAAAAGCAGCAAATCATGGCCATAAAATACTCTCAAAATGATACTATAGAGCAGCGATGGCAAACCTTTTCTTCCTTGGATGCTGAAAGAGCATGTGTGTGCACTATTGTATATGCATGCATTCCCACACCCTTAATTTAATCCCTGGGGAGGGAAAATACAGCTTCCCCTCACCCCCCAAAGGCTGGAGGCTGGAAATGGCCTGTTTCCCAACTTCTAATTGGCTTAGTAGGCTCGTGTTTCACCCGCCCCAGGTTCCAAAGGCTGGGTGTACTTCTCTTATATATAAATTGATAGTGTGTGTATATTTATATTTTATGTGTTAATTGAATTTAAATGCATTTTAGTTTTATTTTGTGCCATTATAGCAATAGCATTTAGACATCTATACCTCTTCATAGCGCTTTTACAGCCCTGTCTATGTGTTTTACAGAATAAGCATATTGTCCCCAACAATCTAGCTCCTCATTTTACCCACCTTGGAAGGATGGAAGGTTGAGTCAACCTTCAGCTGATGGTGAGATCTGAACTGCTGAACTACAGCTAGCAGTTAGCTGAAGTAGCCTACAGTGCTACACTCTAACTACTGTGTGTTAAAATTATTTATAAATTGTTTTTCTTCAGTACAAATTCATATAAGGAAACAGTTAAAAAACCAAAGATTGTAATTGGGGAAATGTGTCAAGGTAACATTTAAAACAGCACGACAATTTTCAATACCATGGAAAAATGACAAACAATTTGTGTTGTGCAAATATGCCATAAATTCTAAACAAATGAAAATTTCCACTGATTTCTGAGACTTGGTGTCTGGTTGTGTGTAGGTATCTGGGCATGAGAGAAATTTTTAACTTCCTTTGTATTTTTCTTTCTTCAAATCCTATCTAGTAAGATAAGAACAGAACACCTAATTATTAGACATAGAAGTATAATTCAATCTAAAACTAATTTACCTTGGAAAAAATTCCACTGAACTCAAAGGAATTTGTTTCTTGCTCTGCCTTCATGTCCTCTGTGAATAATCCTTCATTATTATTTCTATTTTCAGATAGCAATAAAACAATATTACTTTTTCAACTGTCTAAGGAATAAGTGTCTAAAATGTAAAATGATTTCTACAATAGCTCTGTTTCAGGATTAACAATGACATAGAGTATAACAATGACATAGAGTCATTTTTATTGTATAATACAATATATAGTGTGGAGATGCATATTACTATTATTACCAAAACAATTAATTGGTGTAAGTGAAGTTCAGATTTTGCACTATTTTTAAATATTTCTACAATATTCAAGGAATATAGCAATATGTAGACAGTTTATGTATCCATTTTTTGAAATAGATTCATAAGTACAAGTAAAACTCGACTTACAACCCTAATTGAGCCTTTGTTGTTGAGACATCTGTTAAGTGAGTTTTGCCTTAGTTTACAACTTTTTGTCACAGTTGTTAATTGAATCACTGCAGTTGTTAAATTAGCAATAAAGTTATTAAATGAAGCAGGCTTCCCCATTGACTTTGCTTGTCAGAAGATGGAAAAGGGGATCACATTATTATTATTATTATTATTATTATTATTATTATTATTATTATTAATGGATTTGTATGCCGCCCCTCTCCGCAGACTCGGGGTGGCTAACAACAATGATAAAAAACAACATGTAACAATCCAATTTAATAAAACAACTAAAAACCCTTATTATAAAAACCAAACATACACACAAACATACCATACATAACTTGTAATGGCCTAGGGGAAGGAATATCCTAACTCCCCCATGCCTGGCGACAAAGGTGGGTCTTGAGTAATTTGCAAAAGACAAGGAGGGTGGGGGCCATTCTAATCTCTGGGGGGAGTTGATTCCAGAGGGCTGGGGCCGCCACTGAGAAGGCTCTTCCCCTGGGGCCCGCCAAATGACATTGTTTGGTCGACGTGACCCGGAGAAGGCCAACTCTCTGGGACCTTATTGGCCGCTGGGATTTGTGCGGTAGAAGGCGGTTGTGACCCTGGGACACAGCAACCATCATTAATATGAGTCAGTTGCCAAGTGTCTGAATTTTGATCATGTGACCATGGTGCTATATCCCCCCTAGGATATAATGGGAGCTGCTGCTGAGTGGGAGATTCCAGGCTCCCCGTTGGTCGCTGCATCTGACAGCCAGCTATAAAAGAGCTGTCAGACACGGCTGAAATTGAACTGCATTTTAAGAATTGTTATTTGTTTGCATTGCTGTTGCCTCCCTGTCAGCCTTAATAAAGGCTGGTTTTGGTTGACACCTCATCTCACTTCAGGTATTGCCGCCTCACCTCGGACTTAATACATGGGGATGCTGCAATGGTCGTAAGTGTGAAAAATGGTCATAAGTCACTTTATTCAGTGTCTTTGAAGGCACTCTTTGAAGAGTCACTAAATGACTCTTTGAAGAGTCACTAAATGAACTGCTGTGAATTGAAGACTACCTGTATTAGTCAGAAATTGAAAAACAATAGCTGGCCTAAATTATTTGACTTCTGTACCAAATAGCTTCCTAAATGTTTCCTGTATATATTTTTTTCATAATGGTACAGAATCATCACGGAAAACTTGTGACCATGTGGCCATGTAAGATAAATTTTCTTCATATTTGTGGTTGGAAGGGGTAACTAATGTTTCAAAATGTGTTATTGTACTTTAAATCCCCCCATATTTTATATCTGTTCTTGGAAACTGTTCCTCAAGAAGCCGCTGGCATTTGAATGCAACCAGTTTTACTTTGAGCCTTTGCAACATTTATGTAATCACATTTATTTTAAACCTTTTATCTGTACTTTTACTTGCAACAATTAAGCTAAACAGAACAACTTGATCTTCTTAATTTGAAACCTGCCAGGATTTAAAAATTGTGGCATCACACCATAATGAATTCTTCAGTAAAAAATATATATATATATAAAATTGGTAGAGGTTTAACTGTCTTATTTCCCAGGTTTTTGACAAGATGTGTCATCAAACCATCACTAAGTGTTGCACATTGGACACAACCTTTTACTTAAAAATATGTTTGGCAGAGGTCAACTGTCTAAGTTGTAACCAGGTCATTGAGAAGATATGCCACTAAAATATCTCCAGAATTGCATCATTTGTGTTCTGACAATGTTGAGAAAATATATAAAACTATCTGTACTACATTGCTATTAATTGTTAATTGTGTCTAATATTATTTTAGCATTATTTTTAATGCATAAAAAGTGTTATCTGCCAGTACACGCCATACCTGAAGGAAGATTATAAATCAAATTAAATATGGATTATACATCTAATTAGTTAAAATTAGCCTGTTCAAGAATGTATCTTTTATGTTTCAGGACCACAGCATTTTCTTTAAGCAAAGGGAAAGCTCTTCAGGTAGTCATTGCTTAATGATGGTAACTGTGACTAGAGGTGATGAGGTAATAAATGCATAGTTTAAAACAGATACATGAAGTATAATTTATTTATTTATTTATTTATTCATTCATTTGTCCAATACACATGGAAGAGAATAGACATGAAGTAATATATGTAAAAATAATATGTAAAAATAGAGGTGAAGATATATGAAAGGAAGAAAATATATATGATATATGAGATAAAGAAAAGACAATTGGACAGAGGACGAAAGGCACACTAGTGCACTTATGTATACCCCTTACTGACCTCTTAGGAACCTGGAGAGGTCAATCGTGGATAGTCTAAGGGAGAAATGTTGGGGGTTTGGGGTTGACACTATTGAGTCCGGTAATGAGTTCCACGCTTCGACAACTCAATTGTTAAAGTCATATTTTTTACAGTCAAGTTTGGAGTGGTTAATATTAAGTTTGAATCTGTTGCGTGCTTTTGTGTTGTTGCGGTTGAAGCTGAAGTAGCCGTTGACCGGAAGGACTTTGCAGCATATGATCTTGTGGGCAATACTTAAATCGTGTTTTAGGTGCCGTAGTTCTAAGCTTTCTAGACCCAGAATTGTTAGTCTATTTTCGTAGGGTATTCTGTTTTGAGTGGAGGAGTGAAGGGCTCTTCTGGTGAAATATCTTTGGACGTTTTCAAGGGTGTTGATGTCCGAGATGTGGTATGGGTTCCAGACAGATGAGCTGTATTCAAGGATGGGTCTGGCAAAAGTTTTGTAGGCTCTTGTGAGTAGTGTGAGATTGCCGGAGCAGAAGCTATGTAGGATCAGGTTAACAACTCTAGAAGCCTTTTTGGCGATATTGTTGCAGTGGGCTTTAGCACTTAGGTCATTTGATATTAGTATTCCAAGGTCTTTTACTGAGTGTGGGTTGACTGTGAGAATTTGTTTATTCAGTTTATATATTAAGATCTATTATTGCAAAGAGGATGTATCTCTTTTGATAACTGGCTGGAAATAAGTTATGCATTATTAATTTATCTGCTTTATATATAAACTGTATGTCTGTCTTCATTAAAAGTAATCCCAGGGTGAGATTTACTTCTAAAAGGTGCCTAAGAACACTTAAATCCCACAACTAATAATATCCTGAAATAATAAAGTGGATTGAGGATGCTTAAGCCAAATGTAAGTAAATAAGTATATATATGCAGGCACTTACTTACACTTCTCTAAGGATTATTTAAATGTTTCTAAATACAATATAAAATGATTATGCTAGATGCACCATAGAACATTGTCTTCTAAATTTAAACCTCTGATATTTTAGCACTATTACACTCTTCATTATTCTTAGCAATATTGTTGGAAGAAATGTCCATCTGGGTTCAGTTCCAAGTGCGGAGAAAGTCACTGGAAACATGGAGGCTGCTTGGAAGGATGGCTTATAATGGTGAAGCAGAACCACCAAGCATGTATGAGTCTGGGTAGCTGATCACAAGGAGTGGAGGGTGAGTGTTATTTATAAGCTCTCTTAGGCTTTGAACATGAGCTGCCTGTTCCTGTGACAACAGCATATATCCTATTGGTTACAGACTCCCATTTGGAGTCATGTTTGTCGGACTCAAGTTTGGAGGAACCTTGCTGGATGATGTAATGAAGGGGCTTGGTTATGCCATGTGGTGACCTTTTATGTCCCAGAGGGTCATGTCTTAATTCCATCACCCTGGAATTGAGATATTTAGGTCTTGCAATCATTATAGTAATCATGGTTATGACCTATAAAGCCCTTCATGGCACCGGACCAGAATATCTTCGGGACCGCCTTCTGCCGCACGAATCCCAGTGACCGGTTAGGTCCCACAGAGTTGGCCTTCTTCGGGTCCCGTCGACTAAACAATGTCGTCTGTCAGGACCCAGGGAAAGAGCCTTCTCTGTGGTGGCTCCGACCCTCTGGAACCAGCTCCCCCCTGAGATTAGGATTGCCCCCACCCTCCTTGCCTTTCGTAAACTCCTTAAAACCCACCTCTGCTGTCAGGTATGGGGGAATTGAAACATCTCCCCCTTGCCCATGTTGTTTTGGTGTTTGATTGATTATGTGTTTGTTTTTTTATATATATTGGGATTGCTTTTATGAATTTTTTAACCTAAAACTGTAATTAGATTGGTAAATATTAGATTTGTCACTATGTATTGTTTTTGCCATTGTTGTGAGCCACCCCGAGTCTGCGGAGAGGGGCGGCATATAAATCCAATAAATCTAATCTAATCTAATCTAATCATTGCTTAATCAAGGAAACTAATGTTATGTTTGTTTAAAGCATTTACATGACCACCCATCTTCATATAGTTCTGGATAGTTAACAGTTAAACCAGCATAAAGCAATAAAAATAATTTTAAAAACAATATAAATAGCAACCAAGAACATTTATGACATTCTATATTCTGCATAAGCGCAACCATGAAGTGAAACGAAATGTGAAAGGAAGTAAGCAATATTTAATGAGTTCCACAAGCATCTTAATGAAGTGATAGTTCAATTTGAAATAAAGACCAAAAGGAATAATCTTTATTTAATCAAAATGTGTTTTAAAAATTAATATGCTAAACCATTTTTGTGGTTATATTGAAAATTATCTTTAAAATAAACCACTACTAGTTCAGTTTATCTCTCAACATTCTGTGAAATGTTCAATGCTATTTAATAGATAGTGGAGCAAAATGCAGTTTTAATTAATGAATACAAGGAGCAACTAATAATTTGCACGGCAAGGAAGAACATAGAAAAGAAATAGAAATTAGTAATTTATATACTTTAAAATATACTTTATATTTTAACGTATATTATATACATACATACATATTTATACATAAAATATATTTTAATGTATTTTATATATTTAAATAAACTAAATTATTTAATATAAGGAAATTTTCATACCATTTTATCAGTTGTAATCTGAGCATTCATTCATCCCACGCTGCCATAATTGTTCAGACAGGAGTACCTTAAAACATATTAGAAGCTTTTCACAAATTATTTGATAAAGTCTCATTTTCCTTCACAAGTATAGGATTTTTTAAAAATATGTTTCACTAATCTCATTAGTATTTATAAAACTGTTTCTAAGAGCACAACTAATATTGTAAGAGTATAAGTAAAAAAATGTAATTATGGGAAAATTGGAAGTGATTTTTTTCTTTTTGAGGACAGAATTTGCCAATCTGCAAACTTGACATTAATAAATAGCATGAGAAGTATAAACAAGAATAGTCACAACACATCTAATAACAACATTTTAGCAGAAACCATTTAAGCAGTCATTTTGACTAAAAGCCCTATTTAGTACATAAATACCACCAATTTTCAATTGGCTCTGAAACAATGGCATAAACAGTTTAGGGAAACTGCAATATGTATTCTGCAACCCCCCCCCCCCCCCCACACACAAATAGAACAAATTGCTTTCTGGAATTACTTTTCTGTTATACATCACATGGAAACATTATAAATTAACCATTTCTTCAATTATGCCCTACCCTTACTCGGAACTATGTTTCATGTAAAGAAAGTAGGAGAATATATAAAAAAAAACTACCCCCACTCCTAATATTTTGGGTAATGCAGTGATGTTTTACTTCATATCTTACAATATAAAGTAAATTAGAAGCCAACTTTCTGCATGATCAATAAACATAGGATTAAACGTTCATTCCTGCTGCAGTAATCAGAGAATCATGGGCTTGATTCTGAAGAGCCCTTCACTCCTCCACTCGAAATAGAATACCCTACAAGACTAGACTTTCAATCCTGGGCCTAGAAAGTTTAGAACTAAGACGCCTTAAACAAGATCTAAGTATTGCCCACAAGATCATATGCTGCCACATCCTGCCTGTCGGCGACTACTTCAGCTTCAACCACACCAACACAAGAGCACACAACAGATTTAAACTTAATATTAACCGCTCCAAACTTGACTGTAAAAAATATGACTTCAGAAACTGAGTTGTCGAAGTGTGGAACTCATTACCAGACTCCATAGTGTCATCCCCAAACCCCAAACACTTTACCCTTAGATTATCTATGGTTGACCTATCCAGATTCCTAAGAGGTCAGTAAGGGGCGAGTACAAGTGCACTAGAGTGCCTTCTGTCCCCTGTCCTATTGCTCTCCTATATCTCCTATACCTTTCTTCTATTCCTATATCTCTTCTTCTATTCTTTCATTGATATGTTCTATTACTATATCTTCTTTTCTATTATTTCTTAGATATATTTTACTATGAGTATCTCCTCTATAACCTTCATCATGTATTTTACTATGTGTATATAGATATATACCCACTAAACCCCTCATTGTGTATTGGACAAAATAAATAAATAAAATAAATAAAAATATATCATTTTGGGTAAAGGCAGTATCATTACAACTTCAGATAAATCTAGTGGTGTGAATCCTTTTTAATCCAACATCCAGAAGGAATATGGAGCTGCTCTGGCTGCCTGTGTAAGAACTTAAATCACTTAATTTTTCTGGATCACATTTTGTCTAGATGATCATAGGCTGCCCTGTTTCAAATTTCAATTATTAACTTACACATACTTGTTACAGTATCTCTCCATTTCCTCAAGGTCAAGAAATAACAACAGTCCAGCATGAAAACCAAAATACAGTCTCATACACTTATCTGAATGATTTGCTTTTTTTAATTGGAACATGTAAAAAAATAGTCCAAACCTGGTTCAAGGTTCAAAGAGCTAGGGTTGTTACTCAGTTCCAAGTTTAGTCCCAAGGTTTCCTACACAGAGATATCATACAAGAGCTGGAATTTTCAGCAAAAAGATCAGCTACTTCTTAAATAGATTGCAGCTATCAAAAGATCTCTTGCTTGGTCTTAAAGTTTGTATCCATCCTTCTCTGTCTTTTATTTGGGGTGGGGGCATGGGGTGGTGGTGGCTGGGAGGCTTGATGCTATCATCACCTAACTTTTCCAGCTGCTCAAGTGGTATCAGTATTTGATCCACCTCATGTGATTCTTGCTTTTGTTTCTCCTGAGGCTGATACTTCACAAGATTCTGTCAGTATAGCTTTATAATAAAGTAGAATTAGCTCATCTGGTTGTGATCCTACCTAGTTTACCCTGTGATGCCAACAGCAATCTTGCAAGCAAGAAAGAACAATCACTCTCTTCTCCTTTATAATTTTTACCATCTAGATGTGGGCTATGCTATGACCATTCCCTTTTCATCTACTCCCTTAAGATCTTTCCAACATCTTATTACAATTGCCTTACATTAATTTTATTAATTTTCTGTATCTTTTCAAAAAGATTTTACACATCTCTAACATTTAATTTTCACAAAGCAGGTATCTTAATGTAAATGAAGGTATTTGAAAGCAAATTATTCTCTGAATCCAGTCTGTATAAAAGTAAACTTTCTCTGCAATTAATTAGGTACTTTCAGCACTCTACAAAGCTAAGAAAAATATTTAAATTATGAGTCAGTAAAATTTCAATGTATGTGTTATTCCTGCTATCTCCTTCTGAAATATGTGTATACTTTTGATATACAGTCCAATACTTGATAAGGGGTGCTTTGAGATCAAGTCACAATAAAGATTTTAATGATTTTTGAATGCATAGAACAATTCAAGAAAAGAATTCAAGAGAACAATTCAAAAGAGTAAATAGGACATTTATATTTGGCCAGCAGAAGGCAGCATTTGAAGTTGAACTGCATACAAGTGATGAATATGATGAATATGTAAAAACGTATATACTTTTATTGAAATTTGAAACAGAAGGATAAGTGAAGGGCTATATGATAAATTCAGCTAAGAATCTGCAAGATCCTCAGTAGTAGTACTGTATCTGCAAGATGCTCAACAATTAAAAATGATAATTATGCGAAATTAAGCAAACAAATTGAGAAAGAATTAGAAAATTGGAATAGCCTACCCATTTCATTTCTAGGAAGAATATCAGCTATCAAAATGTCCATATTCCCTAAAATATTATACTTATTCCAAATAATCCCAGTAAAATTGGACAGAAAATATTTTCAGAACTTAAATAAAATTATACTAAAATTTATTTGGGCAAAGAAAAATCAAGGGTAAAATTAAAGCATTTAAGGAAAGCAAGGAGGATTTGGAGTACCTGATCTGGAATTATATTATCAAGCGGCAGGACTACAATGGATTACCAAATGGATAACATTAAAAAAATAGCAGAATATTGGCATTAGAGGGACATGGATTGCAGACAGGCTGGCACAGTTTTTTATGGCAAGAGAAACACAAGACACATTTGCATTTTTATAATCATTAGGGAAACATTCCACAAAATTTGGCTTAAAATAAAATCACAACACTACAGAGAAATACCTACATGGATCTCAAGTATGGAGGCAGTTATATATCCAAATGTAATCAATTGACAAAATATAGTAAGATATGAAGAAATAATAGACCCACAGGGAAATCTAAAAGATTTGGAAAGTATAAAACAAAAAGGAATTAACCTAGACTGGTGGACATACCACTAAATCAATTCAAAATTTAATGAAGATAGAAAGAAAGATGGAAGAGGGAAAATGGAATTAGATAAGATATTAGTGGGACCAGGAGAAAAATTTATAACAAAAAATTATAAATATTTATTAAATTACAAAATGGAAGAAGAAATAGTCAAGGGAAATATGATCAGCTGGAGAAGGAATTTTGGCTACAGTATCAATCTGGACCAATGGGGAAAAATATATATTTTTTAAAAAAAGATAAATTCACCTAAGAATCTTGTATATAATATGCTGATTAAACCATGGAAAATATGTGGTGAAAACAATTAAAATTTACATTACAATGTATTACAACTTATTTTTTTAATTACAGTATTATTATTAAATGATGAGCCTTTGATATCATAGGGGGACCTTTGCACAGGTTCGCCTGGCATACCAATTGTAACCCTACCTGGATTAGGAGGCTCTTCGCACAGTCACTCATGCCCTTATTATGTCATGGTTCGACTATTGCAATGTGCTCAACATGGGGCTATCACTGAAAAGCGTTTGGAGATTTCAACATCCAGAATGCAGCCATGCAAGCTATTATGAGTCACTTAGATACACCCACATCACACCAACTCTTCGCGAGCTGCACTAGTTCTCAGTCAATCTATGGACGCAATTCAAGGTGTTGGTGATCAGTGATAAAGCCCTACATGGCTTAGGACCAGACTATACTTCCCAGCGATCGATAAGGGCCCATGGGACTGGCCTTCTCCGGCTCCCGTCAACCAAACAATGCCAACTGGCAGGGCCATGGGGAAGGGCATTCTCTGTGGTGGCTCCAGCTCTCTGGAACCAGCTGCCCCCAGAGATCCATACCCTCCCCACCTTACTGGCCATCCACAAAGCTGTAAAAATCTGGCTTTTCCAGCAGGCCTGGGGCCATTGACCGAATGAGATACCATCTAGATACAGCTATGTGAGATATTGAGATATATTGGGCGGCATAGAAGTTGAATTAGATAGATAGATAGATAGATAGATAGATAGATAGATAGATAGATAGATAGATAGATAGATAGATGTTCAGAAAAAATATCTAGAATAGTACTTCAAATTAATTGGAAATGTGGATAACATGAAAGGTAATTTTTATCATCCTGATCGACTTATAACCAGAAAATTTGGGTTCACATACATATAATAAAAGAGTTGTGGAAGATGATGCTTATATATGATTTCTGTGTGAGAAGATTATGTACCAAACACTGAAAGATTCTGAAATATACATAATGGAGGAATGGTTGGTAAAGATCACAGAGCTAGCAGAGAAGTGAAATTAAATTGCTTGTTTAAAGAAAGATTGGTAACTATATTTATTGGGACAAGAAACCCCAGTGAGTTTTCAATATAAAAAGGGGTGGGTGGGTGAACTTATTTCTCAGTTTAAAAATTAGTAAAGGTAGCAATAGCTCTTAGACTTATATACCACTTACAGCTCTCTCTAAGCAGTTTGCAGAGTAAACATATTGCCCCCAACAATTTGGGTCCTCATTTTACCAACCTCAGGAGGATAGATGGCTGAATCAACTCAGAATTGAACTCTTGGAGTGAACAGTGTATTAGCCCTGCAGTACTGCATTCTAACTACTGTGTCATCATGGCTCTTAGCTTAGTTATGAAAAGAAGGAAATTGTAATGTAATCTTAGAGACAATGGATAAAAGAGAAATGTATCTATAGCCACCGTCAAAAAGATTGGAAGCTACTTGTTTATATTTTTCTTTTGTTTTTCATTTCTATTTTTTGTTGTATTTTCTTTCTCACTTATTCACTATTCTTCCTTTTCTTTGTTTCTTTTCTAATATCTATATTGTTTTTATCTTGTCAAAATTTTTATTAAGAAAAATGTTATATATTTAAAACATAGTTCACAGTAGTGTAACATAAAATATGTTCATAACACATATTGTCTAATAGAAGAGTATACAGAAAAAGAACTGTTGTTTTACAAAACTCAAGGACTTTTAAACATAATAAAATACTTTTAGGTAAAAAGTTATATGCAATTTCCCCAAGGTTATAGTAACTCAAACAAAAAGACCCATATCCCTGTGGGAATCTAGAAAAAAACAGCAGGGCAAATGCATAAACTGTTATTGGGATAATATTCAGAGTATTTCTTCACCTTTTCATGCTGTGCCCTTGCTCTGTCTAGCAAAAATGAATAACAGTCATCTGTACAATTTTCTAAGTATCAAATGGTGAAAATACACTTTGACATCCATGATCCTTTTAATTGTTCTCACCTTACTTGATAAACCTAATAAAGTAATAATACATACTTGTTGGACAAAATATGAAAGGACAGATCTGTGGTATTCCAACTGAAGATGGAAACATGTGTATGCTTTAAAAAAAAACATTTTAAAGGGTGTAATTTGAACCCAGCATGGGTTACCTATTTTGGGTTACCTATTTTTAAAAACAATTTATCAGATTTTGAATAAGGAAATTGCTATACTTAGATTTGAAGAATTCTAAAGAGTAGAGAAACTAAAATATAATTTTAGAAGTGAGAAGCAGTACATCAAACTTTGTTCTAACAAATAACAGATGAATAGTATTTAGAGAAATATACTGATCTTATATTAATTTATATTCTTTTCCCTATAATTTGTTTTTCTCTGAATTAATTTCTTAAATGTTTCAAAGATGATGATTTCTAGATAAAAACATGGACCCTTTACTCTGCACGATTTCTGCTAATATTCTAATTGTATATGTATTGCTGATGATAATGCTGATTACACTTTTCAAACATGGTTTGTATTCATGTGACTATACATGTAAGAAATTAAAACACTCATTCAGGCAGACAGGAATTGATTTGGAAAGCCAAATTACTCCCTTGGAGGCTGTTACAATCTGTTCTGTAAATACCTATTTATGGACTTTTTAATTGAAGGATTATATTCACATATACACTGGAGTACATTTTGAATATAAGATTTATTTACCTTTAAAATAGTCTGGTTCTTCAAGGTTAATATTATTTTACATGAAAAAGTGTTTCACAATACAAATTGTTAACAAAAAACACTGCCTTAGACAAGTGCTTTTATATGTTCAGAATTTAGAAATGCCCTTCAATTTTGAAAATGGAAAATACGGTGATTTATATATGTATTATTGAAATGATTGCACTTTTTGCCCAATCTATGATATCATAGATGATGTAGTCAATTCAGAGCTAACAATGGTCATAGTGTCATATATGCCAAATAAAATCTAGCTACCAAAATGTTCATTTCAGTCAACAGCTTGATAACTGTTAGAAGAAAATTCTGGTTCAAGTCCAGACCAAGTTTTCCAAACAACACTCAGGGTAAATTGCTTCGAGCAGAAGCCAGGTTTATTCAATAGTCTTTATTAACTAAAGGCAGTTGTTACTACTACTACTACTACTACTACTACTACTACTATTATTATTATTATTATTATTATTATTATTATTATTATTATTATTATTAAGATTTGTATGGCGCCCCTCTCTGTTACAGTTTTAAAATTGGTTACTTTACAGAAACAAAATCCCTCTTTGTCCCCAGGAAGTGCATAAACTCAGACTACCTTTTGGGAATTGCTCTCACAGGGTCTTGTAGAGAGGAAGATACAGATTGACTCCCTGAGGAGGGTTTCATATTTATTTTTTATAAATTACAGGTGGCAACTTTGGGGAAGGGAGTGTTATGTGAGGAAAATGTGGACGATGTTTGTGTGAAGAAATGAGGAACTTACAACATCTAGAGGGCATTCTCTTATTTAGATAACTTGCTGATGTTTGCCAATTTCTCCTGTGTAAATAAGTGCTTGAATGTATAAAGGCTTATGCAGTCTTGTTTTGCTGTCTGTAGTTCATTGAAAGTGACGGGCATATTAATATGACATGTATGTGTCGGGGGGGAGGCTGATCTTCCTACAATCTTCTCCTATAATCAATCCTTATGATACATATTTTACCAAAACATCTGGCTCTTTTAACATCAAGAATTCTTAGGTCTATCAGTTATATCAGATCCAGATATTTATATGCGTATATCATTTGTATAATTGAATCCATCAGTATACCATGATAGATATATGTATTAGTTTATTTCAAGTCCATATCAATTTTATTATTAATTGATAATCCCATTCTGATCCACTTCAAAATGAATCTACATTAAAAATATTATGAAAGTCATAGTAAAATAATGCTAAGCATTATTACCTATATTTTTCAGAGTATAAAACACACCAGAGTATAAGACACACCTTAATTTTAGGGGAGGAAAATGGCGGAGGCGAATTTTGCCTACCAAGTATTCATCTGGCTAGAGTCCTTAATCTGGTCAGCTTCAGCAGATTAGTTCACTAGTTTTGAGCATTCACTAGTTTTGAGCTTTGATGATAAAAAAAAACAGCTTCTAAAGCACAGCTGATCATTGGATAGAGAAGCAAGGAGAAAATGTTCAGATAGCATTTTGCCTATCTGGTCAGAAAATGAATATATATGTAAAACTTTCATGTGTATTATGTTATAAATCTTTATTTTGAAATTGAGGGCTGAAAATCACTTTCATTCCTTAACATTAACAGAATATTAAAACTGAACTTTAATGAGAATTTTGCAATTCAACCAATAACCTAGTTATAAAGTTTAAATGATGCATTTGCTTAGCTTTGATATAACAACCTGCTTTCTCTGACACCATGATACTGAAAAATGTAAATATAAATATCTACATCTAGAAAATTAGATATCACATTAAATTAAAATATACATGCTATTAGATATCTCACCCAATTAAAATGAATGTGTATAACTTTGAACTTCATGCTGCCATTGCTTTTGACCAACAATTATGCTGTAATGGTAAATGTTAAAATATGCAGAGATAATATTTCAAAAAGCCTATGGCCAATAATAACAGTTTTCAGTCTTCTTATTAACTAGGCCATGTATGTCTATGTTACAGTTTAAACAAATCTACAATTAAAGATTTTGCATTATCATAGATATTTCACGTTATGAGCCCCCCACAATCCACAGTCCAGAGCCAACCACAACAAGATATAGATAATTTTGTATGGATTACATTTTTTTTCTGCAGTTATTTAAAATGCATCTTACTTATGTTGCTACCTGTTAAGTACTAGGGTACGGTCTAAATTTGCATGCCGCTCACTGATTGACCCAGCCACGAGCAGGAGTTTTGAATGGCTGTCAGAAGCTGGCCACCTCCAAATCAAGCCCTTAAAAGTGGCTTGCCTGGAGCCAACATTCTTCATTCGCTACAGCTGATAATAAGCCTATACTTCTTGCTGTGCCTCTGGATCTCCTTTTGTTATGCAAATCTGACACTACTCACTATCAATTAAAGTTTCCTAAAGAGATTTTTTTAGTACCAGTTTTCATTAGAAAAGGAATTTTGGAAGTCTTCTTGGACTTTTCAGCAGTTTCTATTGCTCCCAGGAAGGGAATTGTTTGCACAGCATCTATCACCAGTTGGGCCTTTGGGACACTACTGCCTCGGGGTGTTTTGTGCTCAGTCTAGACTGGCTTCCTGGAAAAACACCTGCAGTGATCTTGAAGGGCGCTGCAGATTCAGTGGGTTAGATCGTATGTCATAGTAGGAAGAGGAATTAGAATTTGCATGCAGCCCTCTGTAGTGAAGAGGAGTACATAGTCCTGGTACGTTGACTCTGACTTTGTTCCACTTCTTTCCTTAGTGCCTCATAATCTCGGCCATTCCTTACAAGTCTTTCTCATTCTCAGACTTTCATTTTCCTAAAAATCCTATAAAAATACAATATATTGATAGACCAAAGTTAAGATCTAAGTTTAACTTTTTAGAAAGTTAGGATTTGGGTCAATAGTCAAACTGATGAAGGAACAATGTCATCACCATATAAAATGTTACATCAACTTTCCCCCACAAGCAGTATTTGTATTTATATTTATTAGATTTGTATGCCGCCCCTCTCCAAAGACTCGGGGCGGCTAACAACAATATAAAAAGACAATGTAAACAAATCTAATATTAAAAACAATCTAAAAAACCCCAATTTAAAGAACCACTCATACATACAAGCATACCATGTATAAATTCTATAAGCCTAGGGAGGAGGGAAATTTCAATTCCCCCATGCCTGATGACAGAGGTGGGTTTTAAGGAGCTTGCAAAAGGCAAGGAGGGTGAGGGCAACTCTGATATCTGGGGGGAGCTGGTTCCAGAGGGTTGGAGCCGCCACAGAGAAGGCTCTTCTCCTGGGTTCCACCAAACGACATTGCTTAGTCGACAGGACCCGGAGAAGGCCAACTCTTTTTAAAATAATTAACTATCCTTGCTAAATGAACTAACAATTCATTCAAATCTGAAATAAGATGCAAATACCAATAGAGCTATTCTTTATAGAGGGCAGTTTAGGATTTGAGTTATATCATCTTCTTTTGTATTATAACAATCTCCAGAATACCGATAGTCACATTTAAAGAGGAAAAAAAGTTTATGAAAACTAGGTATCTGATTTCTCTTATAACCAGGACAAAATAATAGAGTCATAGCACCCAGTGTTGTGAAATGGAACAGTGTACCTGCAACAGGGAGCCAATAGGAGTTAGCAGATTGTGAGCCTGCAGACTTCATTCCAGGTTGTTTAATGATCCATTGTAGATTACCTGAAAGGGCAAACTTGTGTTGGACGAAGAAGAATACACAGGAAAGAAATTGCCAATGTTTCTTTTAAGAATCTTCTCATTATTTGATGAAGGGAAATGTGTCTTAAAAGGAAATTGTGGCAGAGAAAGGAAAAGGAAGAATGGTAGCAATGGAAAAGGAATAAATCTGTGAGTACCTCCATGACAATGAGGCAGTAAGAGATACACAGGTTTATTCCTTTTCTAAATCCAAATCATTGTGATTTCCAATTAAAGTAAAAAGAAAATCTAAGGACATTAGTTCTGTGAAAAATAATGTAATGCTTTAATTGTGACAATCACAAAAAGGGAAAAGAAAATGCAAGAAAGAGGAAAAATGAACATACATTCATTTTCAAGAAATTACCTAAGTAGTCTTCTTTTTAAAATAAACACTTACTTGTAAAAAGATTATATTTAAGACTATTAACTATTGTTTTAGTCAAATAATGTCTTACGTTTCAGGAAAGATGATTAACAAAAATGCATTTCAATGACAGTATCACGCATAATTCGGAATCCTTCTCATGTTTTATTCCTTTAAAAATAATGTTCTGTCGGGCTCTATGGTAGAATCCTCCCAAAAATTCACAGGTACAAATTTCAGACACACACACGTTTGAAAATTCAAAACAATGTTCTTTATAATGAAAATTCACTTAAACCAAGCCCTCTTTTGGTATAGCAAAGAGCACTTGTCTCCAAACAAACTGGTAATTTGTACAAGTCCCTTATCAGTTCTGTGATACTTAGCTTGCAGCTGTGAGGCAATTCACAGTCCTTCTTCTTTCACAAAGTGACACACACTTTGCTCTGGTTTAGTTTCAAAGCGAGAGAAAATCAGCACACAAAAAGTCAAAGTCAGTAAAGCAGTCAGGAAACACAACGATCAGATAATCCTCCACAATGGGCAAACCCACAGGCTGCTATTTATAGCAGCCTCACTAATTACCACAGCCTCACCCAACCACGGGTAGCCTCATTTTCTTTGATAATAATCTCTCAGTTGTTGTTGCCTATGCATCGCTCTCCTCATGCGTGGCTGTATCATTAACTCTTGTTCTGAATCCAAGGAGGAGCTAGATAATTGATCTCCTTCTGAGCTGTCTGCCACACTCTCCTCCTCCCTGTTACTCATGTCTTCTTGGTCAGAGGAGCCTTCATCAGCAGATTCCACCGGGGGCAAAACAGGCCTGCAACGCGTTTGTCTTCGGGACTCATTGGAAAGTCGCGCGGGTGTTTTAAAACATCCCCGCCGACATGGGAGGCTCGCTAGCACACCCCCGAACCCCCAACCCGGGTTTGGGGGTGTGCTAGCGAGCCCCTCATGTCGGCGGGGATGTTTTAAAACACCCGCGCGACTTTCCAATGAGTCCCGAAGACAACGCGTTTGTCTTCGGGACTCATTGGAAAGTCGCGCGGGTGTTTTAAAACGTCCCCGCCGGCATGGGGGGCTTCCTAGCAGCCCCCCAAACCCGGGTTGGGGGTTCGGGGGTGTGCTAGCGAGCCTCCCATGTCGGCGGGGATGTTTTAAAACACCCGCGCGACTTTCCAATGAGTCCCGAAGACAAACGCGTTGCAGGCCTGTTTTGCCCCCGGTGGCCTTCTCCGGGTCCCGTCGACTAAACAATGTCGTCTGGCGGGACCCAGGGGAAGAGCCTTCTCTGTGGGGGCCCCGACCCTCTGGAACCAGCTCCCCCCTGAGATTAGGATTGCCCCCACCCTCCCTGCCTTTCGTAAACTCCTTAAGACCCACCTTTGCCGTCAGGCATGGGGGAACTAAAACACCTCCCCCTTGCCCATGTTGTTTTGTTGATTGATTGACTGTGTGCCTGTTTTTTATATATACTGTTTTTTATGAGATTATTAATTTCAATTGGAATCTGGATGGGTGGGCATTGGATTTGGTATTGTGTACTGTACTGTTTTTTATTATTGTTGTGAGCCGCCCCGAGTTTGCGGAGAGGGGCGGCATATAAATCCAATAAACCTATAAACCTATAAACCATGCCGGTGGCGACGTCGCGCCGCCCCCAATCTTCGGCTCCTCGCTAGCGGGCAGGCAGGCGGCTCCTCGCTAGCGGGCAGGCAGGCGAGAGCTAGCGCCAGCAAACAGCTTGTCCGCGCTCGCTCTGGCCGCGAGAATGAACGGTGTGGGCGGGCGAAGGGCGGGCGGCAGCGAGGAGTTTGCGTGGGCGGTGGGGAAACTCCTTGCTGATGCCCGCTGCTCGCCCTCTCGCCAGCAAGAGGGGGAAGACCCAGGGAAGCCGCCCAGCAGCTGATCTGCCGGGCACCATCTACGCATGCGTGCCCATAGAAAAAAGGGCACGCATGGGCAGATGGTGTTTTGACTTCCGGGTTGAAAAATCGTGAATTACCCTGTTCGCAATGGTCGGGGACGCAATAACCGGTGGATCACTGTATACATATATGAGAAGGATTCACTTTTCCTGAAATGTGTGTGTGTGTGTGTAACACATTTTTGCTGATAATGAAAAGAAAGGAGACTACTATAGATCTATTTCGGGTTTATTTTTCCTCATCAAGTAGCCACATCCTTACTGGTATTTGGACCTGGAGCTCTGCCTTGTAAGGCAGTGCCTTAGCCTCTAGACTCACTTTCTGTATCAGCTTGTACCAGACTCAACAAAAAACCACACGCAGAGACACACACAGAGAGGCACACACACACACACACAAAACACACACACACACATAGAAGAGCGAGAGACAGAGAGAGAGAGAGACAGAGACAGAGATTATCAGTGGCTTTTTAAACTTGTTTTGTCCAGTTATGTACATAACTCAGTAACAACATGCTTATAGAAAAACTAATTTAAGTGCTTTGAAGCAAACAAGAGCTGCTCTTGTAGTATTGGGTACAAAAGGGGATAAAAAGAAGGGATGTGCATTCTTCTCAGGTGTTATTTGTCATTGTCTAGCCTTCCAAAGAACAAAGTCAATATTGTTAGTATAGATTTTTCTTCCTCGCTAAATACTGTGAAATGTCCTATGGTAGAAAAGTTGTTGGTTGAAAGAAATATGGCTTGTTATATTGTTACCACAGCTCTATTAACCTACTTGAAAAATGGTCAGATAGAAGTAAAGGCAAGCCATTTTCACAGTGCAATTGTGTGAAGTTTATGGAAAGAAATATAGCAACCAGATGCCCATAATTCATAAAAAGAATAACCAATGCTGAGGTACAGCCAGTTCTTTACTGAAAGTTCATAAACGGTAACTGAGTGGCCAAATGGAATAAAACTATTTTCCTCTAAAACATCCTGAAGATCAACATAAGCATTTGTAAACAAAATGGCTCTGTAGTGTGTTCATGAGTAGCAGCCATAGAAAATGAGAGAAACTTAAATACTAACTACGTTTCTATATAGTATTTGTAGTGAACAAACTGTAGATCCACCTACACATTGTTATTTGTTTTTATTGTAATTATTAGAATATGGTTCTTCTAAAGTACCAAAGTCCAATCTCAACTTTACTCTCAACACTGGCCTCTGGGTAGAGAAAGTTCACAGGTTTTCTAGAAAAATCAAAATGGTTACTCTAAAACATTCCTCTCAGTCTAGAAAATGTGTAAGGAAATAATTAGTAATGAGAAAAATACCGTATGTAGCCTTAGGAAAATATCTGCTATTACATGTTTTGGGAAATTATTACTATATTTTTCCCTTTTTAAAATTCCTTGTGACACAGACCTAAAAACTTTTTAAAGTATTGGAAACATAGTTTATGTTTGGTGAAGTTTCATACAGATTGAGAGCAGATTATTTAATGGTGATATAGTAAATAAATTCAATTTCAAATGTGGGAAGGCAGCTTTGCATTTCAACTTCTCAAAGTCTTACATTTTGATTTGAAGGGCATATATCCAATTCTCATTGATTTACAAATAGTGTTCAAGTCTTACAGAAAAAAAAGCTCACATTTCTATATAGTTTGATTTAATACTTATCCCACTTTGATCATGATCACTGTTAATGAGGGTTAAGCTTTTAATGATCAAGTTTTATCACGGTTTTAACTGTATTTCTGAGAAAGCTTATTTGATATTTATGAAAATGTTGGCCTGCATGTTTGGAAAGGCTGATGATAATGATGCCAGATACAGTTTTCATATTTTATCTACTTTTTTTGCTCCCTGTAGATGCTCTGCTACTGTGCATTTTGATCAGGAAAGGGAACAGAAAACATGTCAGGAAAGGAACAGAATATCTCTATCTTTAAGCTATATTTTTATATTTTTATATAAAATATTTTAAATTGAAGAAATTATATTCCTTATTCCTCTAAGACTGCATTCACTTTTTAAAATTATTGTATATGTCATTTATGGGTATTAAATATATTGTATTCATTACAATTAAAACAACGATAACTTTAAAGAATATATATTAGCTTGAGTATTAAATACTCCGAGGTACAAGTCTCTGATATCCCATTTGAAGTGATAGAACTGCTTCAAATGATGAATTAATCTGACAGCACCTATAAACAACCTTTGATTCATATACACTGAAACTTGTTATAAGTAAGGAATGATTTAGACAGAACACATTTAGCACTGTCCAGCTACTAACATTTATTACAGAAATTCCACCGCAGATGAAACAGTGGCAGATAGCATGTCATAAATCAGAACAGACCACCAAAACAAATTGTGCCTCATAAACTACTTTAATATGTCATGAAGCTTCCAAATATAGATAACAGTTCCATTTGTTAAGAAGCTTGAGGTACTTTTTCACTGACAAATGCAAGACACTTGGTATTTCCATTTACATGTAATATCTCAATGATTCTAAGAACTTATTCAAGTAAAATTAGATTGTTGTGACTGCAAACTTTTGATGCATCTCAGAATGATCACATTCAGCATTCATTAACTTACAGATATATTTTACTAAGACAGTAATATAAAACAAATATAAAATATTCCTTATGTTCTTTTTTCTAATGGTTTAGCTGAAGTTTTAATCATATTTGAGAAGACCTTTAGAGAGCAAACTGTTCATTACTATCAATAAAAACAGAGAAACAAACAAGAATTTGTTTGAGCAATTCTAGAATATAGAATTAGATTATCCTATATATCAAAAGATAGTACTATACTACGATACAAGGCTTAGGTTAATTAATTGTTCAAAAACTGAACTACAATGACTTGTTATAATTATAAAAGTATAATGTTCATATTGTAGAAAAATGAAAGCATTAAAAGGGGAGAAAATCTCAGTTTTTCAAAGTTTTAGATTTCAAAGTTATGTTTATTATACCAAGTTATTTTCTTTTTTTATTACTGCCAAAGAGATGGTTCCATAGAACCAATCCTGGTTCGGATTGGTTCTATCGAACCAGTAGTAACTTGGCCAAGACACAGGCCTGCAAAGGCCCCCAAACCAGGGTTCTTGGCGTGGTGCCATCTTATTTTTTGCTTCTATGCACATATAGAAACTGTTCTTTGCTTTTGCACATGTGTAGAAGCTGGATTTTTAGCACTGCACATGCACACGCATGCATGCGTATGTGGTGTGTCAGGAAGCAAACCAGCAACGAAGAAAATCAGAACCCACCCCTGTATTATTAGTATATTTTCTGGATATTTTTTCTTTACATTGTTATTTCTTTTTTAAAGATACTTTAAATTTCTAAAAGAACTAGTCTGGATTTTTGTTTTAGTAAGTGGGAAAAGTCTATTCTATTCTGAGCAGAATAGTACTGTTTTGAGCTGGCGCTAAAGGGGATGGCTTGACAATCATTGAATAAAACTTTTCATTAAAGTTTTCATAAATTTTGTCTTTTCATAGATTTTTCTAAGAGATTTTTGAAAATTGGCTAGCAAAATGCAATAGCAAATGTTGGAAAATTAATTGCTATTTTTAGGGAAAGTTGGCTGTTGATCCTATCTAGGGGGTGGGTTATTATTTGTCACAAACATGACCAAAGTTGAGCAAAATATATCATGGGTATTAACTCTTGCTAATTTTGCTAATATGAACATTAAAAAAATATTTCTAAAATATTGAAAAGCAGTTTGAAAATGTACATTGAGGAAGATCAATGAGAATTTTAACAAATCCTTTCTTATCTGATACAATACATTGCTTCATTAACAGAATAGCGCCAGCGGACTTACCCGCCGGCAGCGTTTGTTGGAGGGTCGGGCAGGCATCAGACTCTTCATGGCGGCCGCCATCTTGGATTTCGGCCGAAATCTCGCGATGCGAGATTTCGGCTGAGATTCAGGCCTGCAAGGCCTGATTGGCTGCTGGGTCCGGGCGAGGCTTGCTGGCCCTATAAAAGGGCTTGCAGGCCCGGGCTCAGCCTTTTCGCCCGGACCTGCTGCCTGAGAGCAGACACCCACCCGCCCTCCCTATTTTGCAGTGTGCTTTTCAAGGGTCGCCCCTAGGGGGGCCGAATGGGAATTTTTTGCGGCTTTGCCCATTAGGCCAGGCCGTTTTTTCGCCCATTCCACACTGGGGTGATGGATGTGCGGTTAGGGGGTGCTTGCACCTGTTAGGCTGATTGGCTTACCTTTGGTCATTTGGGTAGGCAGGTTAGGGGCGGAAAACTGGGTGGTGGTTTAGCAACTGCGCGTTCGCCCTTGGGCATCTTTGGGGATGATTGACAGGTTCTCTCCAAGCTCGTGGTGGGGGCTACCTGAGCAGTTGGGGGGAACCTGTCTTTGGGTCCCGCACCTGGAAGTCCCCTGGGAGGGGTTAGCCCGCGGGACCCCCCTCATGCAAGTGCATGTCAGGGTCTCAGGTGAGGGAGTGGTCCCTCACCTGGATCAGCATCGAGATACGCCCATATGTTGCCCAGGAATGTTATTGCTACGTCATTTCCGCCCCGGAAGTAATTGTTTGACCCTGCAGGTCCATTGTTTGGGTCATAGTTAGTCATGTGTTATGCTAATTTATTTAAATTAAATTATGCTAATTTATGTTAATAAAAATGACCCAGTTTAAATCCAGCTCTTGTGTCCGTGTCGTTACTCCGTCTCTTCAACAAATAACATGTAGTCCTTTATTTCATTAAGAATGAAATATGTCACGACACACTAAGGTTTGATTCCTCCCTTAGGTTTCATTTTGATGCAATAGAGTTGGAAGTCTTTTCCCTTACTGTTTGACTGTTGACAAAGCAAGTACAATAATGCTTAACCACATTGTGTTCGGCATGTTTCTGGAACCAGTTTTTTACATTTTAATTTTCTCCCTTTTGCTAAGAGAGTGGTTGGTTGCTTTGAAATAAAAAAAAATTAGACAAGACAGCTACATAGAACGTTTGGTGAGATCTGAGGCTAAAATCCCACATCAATCTTGGCAGCTGTGATAATGATGTATAATTTAATTGAAGCTATACTGGTAATCCTTAGTAGTACTTCAAACCTTTTCCTTTGTTTATGCATTATTCAAACTAATGGCAAGCCTGAAATAGAAAAAGCTTCTTGTCTCTTAAAACTTTTATTGCCCAGAGTTCAAAATGCACATTTGAGCCCTACTCTCTGAGCTTTAACAGAGAATGAAGGCTATTGCTTAAGAGCCATTTTAGCATCACTGGCCTGGTAGAAAAACAGATATATCGGTAACTACATATATAATATTCAATTCTAAAATAGCATTATTTTTGAAAGTAGGTTATTATAATATCACACAAGAGATATGGTTACATGTGATATTTGGTATGGCATTCATGACATTCATGCTTCATCTCTATCGGTTGGTTTCAAAACTAGAGCACCATTTAATTGTTACCTAAAATACTATCATTAGTGACACATTCACACAGCTTTCATGTCACTCTGCATAATGACTTTCTGTGCATACTGCCAGAATTACTGCAATGCATGATAAGATAACTACCCTACTGCTATATGGCAGGCTTCTTGGCATAGTGTGGTATGTAACCATGTAGTATGATTTAATCAAATGGCAGACGGTGGCATCATTTTCTGAAGTGATAAAGAGCAGATTGTATGCAGTTCTAATTAAATAGAAAACAGGTCTGGACATGAATGCTAATTCAGACACCTATTCTGACTACTTTTAAATTGTACCTTAGCAACAAATTATGCATATAATATATTCTGTAATATAATATAATACCTAAAACAGTAACAACAACTTTAAACAAACAAACATACATAATACAAAATTAGCACACCCTACATACAGTGATCCCCCGCTCGTTGCGAGGGTTCCGTTCCAGGACCCCCCGCAACGAGCGGGTTTTCGCGAAGTAGCGCTGCGGAAGTAAAAACACCATCTGCGCATGTGCAGATGGTGTTTTTAACTTCCGCAGCGCTAGCGAGGAGCCGAAGATTGGGGGCGGCGCGGCTGTTTTAAAACGTCGCCGCCGGCATGGGGGGCTTCCTAGCAGCCCCCCAAACCCGGGTTGGGGGTCCGGGGGGTGCTGGCAAGCCCCCCATGCCGGCAGCGACGTTTTAAAACAGCCGCGCCGCCCCCAATCTTCGGCTCCTCGCTAGCGGGCTTTCGAGATGAGTCCTGAAGCGAATTCGCTTCAGGACTCAGCTCGAAAGCGGCGAGAGCTAGCGCCCAGCCCCGTGACATTCGCTTTACTGCCGCCCACAGCCGAGTGATCCTGGGCTCCTTCGCAACCTCGGAGAGCTTCCTGGGCATGAAAGCTCACGAAAACCAGGAAACTCTCTGATGTTGCGAAGGAGCCCACGATCACTCGGCTGCAGGCGGCAGGAAGGCGAATGCCACGGGGCTGGGCTCGGTTCCGTCCTCGGCTCCCCTCCTACCAGCCCCGCCGCGGAAGGCTCCATTCTGTTCCCTGAATGGAGACCGCCGGCCGCTCAATCGGGCCGGCAGGGAACAGAATGGAGCGTTCCGCGGCGGGGCTGGGGGAGCCAAGCCCAGCCCCGTGACATTCGCTTTCCTGCCACCCGCAGCCGAGTGACCCTGGGCTCCTTCGCAACCTCGGAGAGCTTCCTGGGCATGAAAGCTCACGAAAACCAGGAAGCTCTCTGAGGTTGCAAAGGAGCCCACGATCACTCGGCTGCAGGCGGCAGGAAGGCGAATGCCACGGGGCTGGGCTCGGTTATCCCCTCGGCTCCCCTCCTACCAGCCCCGCCGCGGAAGGCTCCATTCTGTTCCCTGAATGGAGACCGCCGGCCGCTCAATCGGGCCGGCAGGGAACAGAATGGAGCGTTCCGCGGCGGGGCTGGTAGGAGAGGAGCCGAGGACGGAACCGAGCCCAGCCCCGTGGCATTCGCCTTCCTGCCGCCTGCAGCCGAGTGATCGTGGGCTCCTTCGCAACCTCGGGGAGCTTCCTGGGCATGAAAGCTCACGAAAACCAGGAAGCTCTCTGATGTTGCGAAGGAGCCCACGATGACTCGGCTGCAGGCGGCAGGAAGGCGAATGCCACGGGGCTGGGCTCGGTTCCGTCCTCGGCTCCCCTCCTACCAGCCCCGCCGCGGAAGGCTCCATTCTGTTCCCTGAATGGAGACCGCCGGCCGCTCAATCGGGCCGGCAGGGAACAGAATGGAGCGTTCCACGGCGGGGCTGGGGGAGCCGAGCCCAGCCCCGTGACATTCGCTTTCCTGCCACCCGCAGCCGAGTGATCCTGGGCTCCTTCGCAACCTCGGAGAGCTTCCTGGGCATGAAAGCTCACGAAAACCAGGAAGCTCTCTGAGGTTGCGAAGGAGCCCACGATCACTCGGCTGCAGGCGGCAGGAAGGCGAATGCCACGGGGCTGGGCTCGGTTCCGTCCTCGGCTCCCCTCCTACCAGCCCCGCCGCGGAACGCTCCATTCTGTTCCCTGCCGGCCCGATTGAGCGGCCGGCGGTCTCCATTCAGGGAACAGAATGGAGCCTTCCGCGGCGGGGCTGGTAGGAGGGGAGCCGAGGGGATAACCGAGCCCAGCCCCGTGGCATTCGCCTTCCTGCCGCCTGCAGCCGAGTGATCGTGGGCTCCTTCGCAACCTCAGAGAGCTTCCTGGTTTTCGTGAGCTTTCATGCCCAGGAAGCTCTCCGAGGTTGCGAAGGAGCCCAGGATCACTCGGCTGCGGGTGGCAGGAAAGCGAATGTCACGGGGCTGGGCTCGGCTCCCCCCCCTTAGCAGCCCCGCCGTGGAACGCTCCATTCTGTTCCCTGAATCACTTTGAATCCAGCAGCTTCTGCTGGATACGGGCGGTGGGTGGGACGAGCGGTGAGGAAGCCAGGGGCTGTGGCAGCTCGCCCCCCCCATCGCCCGTATCCAGCAGAAGCAGCGGGATTCAAAGGGATTCAAGGCTAACTTCTGCGCTTGGCTTGAGGACTCAGCTGGGAAGCGGCACAAGTGTTTTAAAAGGTCTCCGCCGGCATGGGGGGCTTCCTACCCCCCCCCCCGAACCCCCAACCCGGGTTTGGGGGGCTGCTAAGAAGCCCCCCATGCCGGCGGAGACCTTTTAAAACACCCGTGCCGCTTCCCAACTGAGTCCCGAAGCCAAACGAACCCGGGTGGCCGGGCGAGCAGCGAGCAAATGGCGGGTGGCCGGGCGAAGGGCGGGCGAACGGAGGGCGAGCGGGTGCTGGGGGGGGGCTTCTCGCCCTCCCGCCAGCAAGAGGGGAAAGACCCAGGGAAGCCGCCCAGCAGCTGATCTGCCCGGCGGGGAACACCATCTACGCATGTGTGGCCATAGGAAAAAAGGGCGCACATGCGCAGATGGTGTTTTTACTTCCGGGTTGAAAAATCGCGATGTAGCCCATTCGCAATGGTCGGGGACGCAATAACCGGGGGATCACTGTATATCACTGTAGCTGGCATGGTCATATTCCAAATTAGACTTTATAAAGCAAGAAAGTTCTTTTATTTTCCTTATCCATCTTCATCTCTGAATAGGTCATCGAAGTATGTTCTTATATTTTTATAAACTCAGGGACTCTAAATTCTGCTACAGTATATTGACACTAGTTTGCAAACAGAACTTTCTGAGGCTTAGACAGAGGAAATTCCTTGAGAGTAATGCAATCACCTGGTGATTTACAGAACAAAATTGTATACCAGGGTGAAAATACCAGTAGGTGGACTCATCAAACTGTGTAGCTGCTGAATGGATGTGAATTGCCTACTATCTTCAAATAGTACTCTATCATTTTGAGGGTGAAATTGACATCTATATTTATATTCAACTTAAAGAAAGTAAAGTTCCCGTTCTACAAGGATGCTTAAAAACTAGAAAGAGGTATTCTTTATATTTCTCTTTGCTTTGAATTTTCTTTATACTCAAACACTGTTTCTAAATACTCCTCTAAATATTAGGATCATTTTTATCTATTGTACTAAATGATAGAGGTTTCATGGGGAAGCAAGCAAATGTCTTAAATTAATGGAACAATATGTCAGAGAAACAAATAATCCTGTAGTACAGCACTAGCATCAGTAACTATGATGTTTCCTTAAAATTGACTTTTAATTATATTTAATTATATTTCTGGAAAAATATGATAAATGAAAGATGTAGTTTTCAATTTTAATTTCTGTATGAATGAATAGATAGTGTACCATGATTGTTGAATAAATGTACACTTATATACCTCATTTGGAGAAGGATATATATACTGTATACACACATATTACAGTAGTATCTCTACTTAAGAATGCCTCTGTTTAAAAACTTTTCTAAGAACCAGGTGTTCAAGATTTTTTTTGCAACTTCTTAAGAACCATTTTTTACTTAAGAACTCAAGCCCGGAAAAATTTCCCAGGAAATTTGAGAGTGGCCCGAAGGCCTGGCCAGTTTCCTGCCATTCCCCCTGGGTTTCTCTCTCTGAGCAGTGTATGGGAGGCAGCCTCATACCGGTGTAGGGGAGGCGTGTGCTCCTCCTTGCCACCTCAGAGTCCATCTTTTTTTTTAAGCCTTAAAGTTTTGGATTTTTTTGATTCCCCTCACCTCACCTCCTTCCTTCGGCAGCAACTCTCCTCCTCCCACCAAAATTCTGAGCTTTTATTTCTTTCCTAATGGGTTTGCATGCATTATTTGCTTTTACATTGATTCCTACGGGAAAAATTGCTTCTACTTACAAACTTTTCTACTTAAGAACCTGGTCGCGGAACGAATTAAGTTCTTAAGTAGAGGTACCACTGTATATGTATACACACGAACATACATATGCAAACATAGATATACACACACACTATATATACACATATAAGTATGCATGAATGCATGTATGTACGTTAAGTATGTATGCATAATTTGATTTGGAGATTTATATATATTAGTATCTATCAGAAGGAATAAATAATAATAAAAAATGTTTGTTCAAATTGTTATATTCATTCCTAGTTTTGGAAAAGAATCAAAAAACTTTGCAACTCTGCAAGTATTATATAATAATATATTCTCAAATAGTGCAAGTGTACATATCTATGCACATTATGTGTTTGTGTGATGTTTATATTGTAGGTATTTTCAGTGGAAACAATTCAGAGCTAACTGTAAAAGTGAATTGATGCATTAAACACACATTAACGGATCATGCAGAGAAATATATATCAGCTTGATTAGTATTCTAAAGGCATAAGATTTTTGATTCATATTAATTTTAGACTCTGGATCAATACTCCATTTCCTTTTGTGTATATAATTCTCACTGGGTTTGACATCTCTAAAACAGGTTACCTCACCTTCGTTTGATTTCATAATATTGTAGAACTCCTATCTTTCTACCTTCATGGTATAATCCTATCTTCATTTTGAGATTGCTTTGGGATACATTTTGTGTATTTAATGTTCTATAAATATATTTAGATGGGATTAATAAAATATTACAGATAGCTGCACTTAAATTCAGTAATTTGCTTGCAAGACAGGTTCATCTCATCCCATTCTAATAGTTTTTTGTAAGTAGGTTAAATAATCCTTTTCTGTTTCCTTTTCTACTACAATATGTATATAAACAAGTTACATTCTGCATTGCATAGTGCAAATCATATGTGTAGCAAATACTTTCAATTTATATAAATAAGAGCTATATCAACCAATTATAACTCTTAAATTGAAAGTTTATAGGATTACCAATAAGCAGCAAGAATTAAACTTTGTTCATACATCATACAAGTTTAGAAGGTTCAGAATCTAATCAGGCAATCTAGGGATACAGAAAAAAAAAATTAGATAAAATATTATTAGAAACGATTATTAGAAACAGTCTATAAGATAAAAGAAGAGCAATTTATAGATAATATGATTAAATGGACCCAGAATTTTGGTTATAATGTTAACTTAGATGAATGTCAACAAATGTGGACTAGAAATAAAAAATGACATTGGCCACAGCGTATAAGAAGAATTGGTATAAAATGTTTTATAGGTGGCATGTAATACCTATACAATTAGTGAAAACAGATAAAAATATAAACCTAAAGCTGGAAATACAGAAAAGAGTTTTATTCCTACTATCATTTATGGTGGTAATAAAGTGAAAACAATATTGGGAAATTGTTCAAAACTGGTTAGAAGAAATATTAGAAAGGAAAATAGAAAAATCCCCTGAATTCTTTTTACTGGGAATAACACATGAAAAGTATAAAAATGCCAAAAATACCTAACTCTACACATAATAACAATGACGATAATTGTCTTCGCCCAACAGTGGAAAAGCAAAAATATACCCATTGTAGAAGATTTAATAGAAAAAATAACAACTTGTGCGGAAATGGACAAACTAACAATGGAAATAAAAAATAAAGAGGAATCAGAATATTGTGAATGTTGGAATATTGGGATAGATTTTATTGCTGATTGAGGAAAAGGAAAAAGAAAATATAAAGATATATAGTCAAAAGAAAATATAAATTTGGATTTAATAAAAAGAGATTAGAAGGGTAAAAAAAGGGTCATACTGAAGTAAGATCAATGTACAGTGGTACCTCTATTTAAGAACTTAATTCATTCTGTGACCAGGTTCTTAATTAGAAACGTTCTTAAGTAGAAGCAGTTTTTCGCATAGAAATCAATATCAAAGCAAATAATGCGTGCAAACCCATTAGGAAAGAAATAAAAGCTCGGAATTTGGGTGGGAGGAGGAGGCAGAAGAGGAGGAGGAGAGTCGCTGCTGAAGGAAGATGGTGAAGTGAAGGGAATCAAAAAAATCCAAAACTTTAAGGCTTGAAAAAAAAGAGGGACTCTGAGGTGGCGAGGAGGAGCATGTGCCTCCGATACACCCGGTGCGAGGCTCCCTCCCATACACTGCCTCCCATATACTGGCTGCTGCTGCTGTTACCTGCTGCCTCTTCCTTCCCATCCTGAAGGACTCCCCTCTCTTTTCGCTCACTCACTTTGTAACCAGCGCCTTTCCTTCGCTGTGGTGACTCCTCGGCTGCCCAGAGTGAAGGGAGGGGTTTTTTTCTCTGGGTGCTGGCAAAGGTTTATTCCCTCTCCATACGCCAAGAGAAAGGAAAATGCTTTGTTCGCTGTGGGCTGCCAAAGCCCCCTTAAGTGCCACCAAAAGGCTCCTCTGGCAGCCCAGATGGCTGGGATTAAAGGGGAAATGGCACAAAACTGGCTGGGCCTTCATGCCGCTCTCAAATTTCCTGGGAAATTTTTCCGGGCTTGGGTTCTTAAGTAGAGGCAAAAAAATCTTGAACACCTGGTTCTTATTTAGAAACATTCTTAAGTAGAGGCATTCTTAAGTAGAGGTATCACTATATATATATTGTACACATATTATGTATTGTATACATATATTGTACACATATTATGTATTATATACATATTATGTATAATAATAATTATAATGGTAATAGGGATTAAGCACAATAAGAAATATAAAGCAGGTATTTCACACGCTTTCCAATGCTTTTAAATGTTTGTGTTTGTATGTTTGTATTCAATAGTGGGCTCCTACTGGTATGCCTAATTGGGCACAGCTCCATGGCTCTGGTGTGTAAGGCGCATTCGAGCAAAATTTTGCTACCTGCACCTATACAGGTAGCAAAATCTCGCATGGGGATGCATGTGCATGTGTTTCAGCCAGGTTTTTTGTGTGGAAGCAAAAAACCTCATAAGTGCAGGAAGCAAAATTTCACTCAAACGCACCTCGTGTGCCAGAGCCAAAGAGCTGCACACTATTAGGCATACTGGTTGGAGCCCACTACTATTTGTATTTAAATAAAGATATATATTTTTAAAATATATTTTAAAAAAGAATCTAATCAGGCAATCTAAATGAGATTTGTTAGAAGCAGAATGCATAAATCTTTGAGAAGAAATACCAATACAGATAATAATTTGTTGATTCTAAAATGCTCAAATTCAAAACAATTCTTCAGAATTTTGCTCACCTTGTACAATATTCATTACACGGTGATGTTAGAATATGTGGTGCGAAGTCTTTTAATAAGATGTTTTAATTTTCATTAAATCAGCAAGGAAGGAGAGGGTAGGAGGGAAATGAGCACTTGTTTATTTCCATTTCACCATGGTCATCAAAATATCTCATATGCTTCAAGGGTTTAGGTTTGGCTATTGTTTTAAAATAGGTTTTGCTAAACTAATTTATACACACAAGTTGACAGCTTATACAACATGATAAAACAGAATTTAGCTTAGTGAAATATGTAAACATTATTGGTATCTGATCTAACCCTAACAACTTGAGACTAGAACATCTAGAATATCTTTAAGGGCTAGTCTCATATAAGTATAATAATATTTAAAGCCATGCATAATATTGCCAAAAATTCTATGTTGTGCATAGAGTTGAACTATCTGAAACCAAAAACGAGAAAGCTACTAACTTCTCCTTTTGAATTTGGAAAAGACATACAGAATTTTTTTTTCTTTGTTAGATGTCTTCCAATTCTTAATGCTTTCATCTAATTCATTTAGACAAATTTAATTAGGAATAGCCTATATTTCTTGTTGCTTGTCCATAATAAGACAGGTAAAGCAATTTACAAGATATTGACAAACTCTCTACTTTGGGGTATTGGAGAGCTACAGTATATGTCTTAATGCTCACTTAGCCTAGCATCAAATATACCTACTTTGTTGTCTTGGATGAGTACTGGATGATTTACTATAAAATAGCATTTTATAATGAATCTATTGTTAAAAGAATCTGAGAACAATTAAAAAATAAAGTTTTTATTACTAACACTTGATCTCTTATTTTTGTCAAGATTAATCACTGCAAACAAACTTTTCCTAAGATAAGTACCCAGAAATAATGAAATGTTGAGAGTAAAAATTATAATATTTATTAGCCACACTAACTGCAATGTGAAAAATTAGTAAAAAATAAAAATATGAAACTAAACTACTTGCATTATTTTTCCTTAACAGTTCGATAATATTTAAAGTATCTCATCATTTATAACTTTTGAAATTTTCAAACATTTAGTGGCACACTTTAATTAAAAAAAACTGTTGCTTTTGCCTGCTGATTCTCTAGCATGATAATACTTTATAACTATTCCAAATGTATATGCTCTCATTCATTTTCCATCCTAATGACGTTTTGCAGATTGTATTTTCTTTCTCCCCAAATTACTACTTCTAAGTCTGTTTTAATAAACAATTAAGCAAGCAAAATGAAAAAAGGAAATGTACTGAACTTATCTAGATTAGAAGATAAGATAATAGATAAAAGAGATCTGATTGCTGATCCTATAAAATATCATACCATTTCCCCCTAGATAGGAAAAGGGTTATATTAAAATAGTTAAGACATTGGAATAAATAACAGAGAATAAACTAGAATCAAGACAATAACCCTATACAAATATATGAATTGGTAGAAAAAAAGTTAATGAGTAGAGAAGAACAAAGCTATCCCATACCCAATTACCTAGGAAATTAAATGGGTAAAGCAACTTGTCTTTTATAGCAAGCAATTACATTCTGGAGCAACTACAAGTTTATTTCAACTTAGAATTTAAGCCCTTAGATATGCATCAATTGTTTTCTTAAGCCAGTCATCTACAGATTCCATGGTACTCTCTTATACCACTAAAATGATACTCTTCTATACTATTAAAACTTTAATGCACTCTTGTTAACTATAATAACGGGAGTAAGAATGTTTGTTATAGGCAGTCCCCAACTTACAATCATACATTTAGTTATGTTTGAAATTACAATGATGCTGAATGAAGGGACATACAACTCCCTCCACAAGTTTCAACCATTCCAATGGCCCTGTGATTGTGTGACAAAAATGTGGGTGCTTCTTACTGCACCTTCCTTGCAACCATGGAAGTACTGTAAGTCTTCACCATCATGTGCTTGGAGACCTCTGCCAGCTAGGTCCACTGACGTAAGGAAACCTGTCTACCCCTATCCCACCTCTTTGAGGCACTTTCTAGCCTTTAGATTTATTTATTTATTTATTCATTCATTCATTCATTCATTCATTCATTCATTCATTCATTCATTCTTTGGATTTTTAGGCTGCCCTTCTCCAGTGGACTCAGGGCAGCTTACAAGATATAATAATAATAATAATAATAATAATAATAATAATAATAATAATAATAATAATAATAATAATAATTATTATTATTATTATTATTATTATTATTATTATTATTATTAATTAGATTTGAAGACTCGGGGCAGCATACAAAATACAAAATTATGAAACCCAAGCATAAAATCTAAGTCTAAACCCCCATACAATTAAAACCATTCAGCCAGATTCATCCAATCACACTCATACCATCAGAGCCAGAGCAGAATATCAACGCTCAAAGGCCCCAGACCTTCCGACAAAGGTGTGTTTTTAAAACCTTTCAAAAGGCCAGGAGGCCTTTGTGAGAGCTCACCCCACCAAGGAGGGTGGGGCAATGCAAATCTCTGGGAGGAGTTGATTCCAAAGGACAGGAGCCACCACAGATAAGGCCCTTCCCCTAGGCCTCACCAGGCAACATTGCTTGGCTGACAGAACATGGAGAAGGCTGACTCTATGGGATTTGACCAGCCAATGGGATACTTGAGGCAGGAGGGATATGTGAGGCAGAAGACAGTTCCATAAGTAATCTATCTGGTCCTAGGCCATGTGGGGATTTATAGGTAATAACCAACATTTTAAATTGTATTCAGAGGCTAATCAGTAGCCAAGGCAGCTCACATTGCATATTGCAAGACAAGCATCTACCTTCACAATATTTTGAGGTTTTGTCTATTTTTCTACATTGTGAGAGGACCATCAGTGCTCACAAAATCCAGGGGCTTTTTCTATCTTTTCTATAGTAGCTGTAGTTTGAATTGACTGGGCATTCTTGTCAGCACTGAACAGAATGGGAAAGTACACGAGTCTATGCAATTTGGCAGGGGAAAGCCCAAGGTTTCCAAGGCAGAGATGGGGCAAGGAGAAGACCAAGCCTTCTAAAGAAAGTGATGGGGAGGTGAAAGACCCAAGCCTTTCAGGATTGATCGTGACTAATTAAATGATAATTCTCAGTATATTAATGATGTATTAATTACTTGATTGCTTAATAAATTGATTGTCCAACTAATTAATATGTAATAGTTAATTAATAGTTTAATTATTTAGAATTTATTTAGAATTTAAATAATTAATTAGAATTTAATTTTTACTTGATTAGAGTGACATTGTTTACTGATCTATTGTTAACAGATTAATTACTGTGAATATTGCAGTATTGACTAATTGGTTGTGAGTCTATTAACATAATTGGCTGTGAGTCTATTAACATCTAGATAAGACTCCTGTGAAAGAGAGATAGAAAGATAAGCCTTCTGAAAAAGAGACTCTTTGTTCTAAATTACTACATACAAACTAATCAGTGACCATGTCAAGCAAAAACTCCAAAAACCCACAAGCAAAAGAGCTGGAAAAAAGCAGCAACCCAAACAACCCCAGCACATGCTACAAATGCAATGTTGCCATCAATGAACATGATGCATCCAAGAAATGCCACATTTGCACCAAATCCACCCACCACTCCTGCCTAAAAAGAACCAAACAGGTAGCCAACTTTCTCCAAGAAACTCCTTCATTTTTCTATATAAGCCCATCCTGCTCATCGAAACTGGACAACCTCATTGCTATGTCATGATCCATACCTTAGAAACAACCACAAAGACCCCACAACCAACCCTAGAAAGCATTGAAAGAAAATTAGAAGCATGACTACTGGCATGCCTATAATCATGACTACTAACATTTATTTATTTATTTATTTATTTATTTATTCATTCCTTCCTTCCTTACTTACTTACTTACTTACTTACTTACTTACTTACTTACTTATTTATTTTTATTTATTTGGATTTCTAGGCTGCCCTTCTCCAGGGGACTCAGGGTGGTTTACATCCAGGGGTGGGCTACTAGCAGGAATGCCTAATTGGGCTTGCCTTCGTGGCTCTGGTGGTCCTATGAGTTTGAGCAGAGTTTTGCTGCTGTGCCCGTGCAGGTAGCAAAATAAGGTAGATCATTTCTAGTACATCTCTAGTGATTTTTTAAAAATGCGAGTGAAGATGGAGGCTAGTTGGTCAGCACAAGCTTTTAAATAAGAAGGAGTTATCTTGTCTGGGCCTGGTTATTTTCCTGGCTTTTGCCTATGAAATAGGCCTTGCACCTAATTTTCTGTAAAAACCAGAGGTGGTGGGCCTAATGGGATTGGTTCAGCTGTAGGAGGCTTGGTTGCTGTAGGTGTGTCTGAGATGGGGATTGTGGAGATGGGTGATAGTAGTTTTCTCTCAAACCTACAGTGAAACATATTCAGGTCATATGCCAGTTGTTGATTTCCTTCAGCATGGGAATGAGGTTTGCTGTAACGGGTGATTTTTAAGAGTTTTCCACATGTTTGCTGGTTCATTTGTTGAGAATGGATTATTTAGCTTTTCAGAGTAGCTTCTTTTTTGCTGCTCTGATCTCCCTTGTAAATACACTTCTGATCTGATTGTACAGCATTTTATTGCCTTTTCTGTAAGTTTCCTCCTTGATACAATATAGCTGCTTACATTTAGCTATGAGCCAAGGTTTATTGTTACTGTATATTTGCATGTTTCTGGTCTACACACATAGGTCTTAATAAAAACTGGTGTATGATATTACAGTATCTGTGAGTTCATCCAAGTATGCAGAGACATCTTCAAAAGCATTCCAATCAGTGCAGTCAAAGCAAGTCTGTAGCTTTAGTTCTGCTTCCTCAGTCCAAGTCCTCATTGATATAATTTTTGGTTTCATGATTTTAAGTCTTTGCTTGTAAGCAGGTACAAGGTGAATCATGCAATGATCAGAGTGTACCACAGCTGCTCATGGTAAAGACCGATAAGCATCTTTCATGTTGTGTAGCAATTGTCTGAAGTATTCTTGCCTCTGGTGGGACAATTGACATTCTGAAAATATTTTGGTAGCTATTTCCTTAAGTTAGATTTGTTGAAATCTCCTAAAATAATGGGAATTGAATTTAGGTATTTAACTTCATCCTACACAATCTAGTCAGGTAGAGTTTGTAATGCATTGTTTACACAAGCTTGTGGAGAAACCTGCACATCAATTAGGAGAAATGAGGAGAACTCTCATGGAGAATATAATGGTTTGCATTGTCTCAAAGTCCACATTACAGAATTTCTTTAGTATAGTTATATCTTTGGACCAGAGGCTGTTAATATATAAACATAAGCCTTCTCCCTTCTTTTTACCAGATGTTTCTGCAATTCTGATAAATTGACATCCTGGGATATATAGGCTGCTATCATCAATTGACTCATTTAGCCAGATTTCAATGAATCAGAGAGTGCTGAGTTGTAAAAACTAGAATTGCATCTATTTAAAACAAGTATTTCATCCATCTTATTAGTGAGTGAATGTTAATTAGTCTGAGATAGTGAAAGTATAGGGTATTTTATCTCACTTTTTCTTAATCTTTTCAAAATTCCTTTTGCTTACCCCTTCTTCACCTATAGTGTCTCCTGCATTTGTTTTTGTTTATCCATTATTCAGAAGAAGTTACTTCTTCCTGTGTTAGAAATTCGTCTGCATTTATAAAGAAGGAAGTGAGTCACAGAAAGCTGTTCATCAAATAAACATTTCTTGATGCTTAGTAGTTCGTCTCTTGAGTATGAAATCCATAGTGAATCACAGAGAATGATAAAAAACAGAAAAATTACCAGAGAACATTTTACCAAGGCTCAAAAAGAGACCAAGAGGTTTATTCTCCCCTAATCTGTAAGCATAATGAATGTATTTCCACCAATGTGCTGTACTCTGGTCTGAAACTCCAAAATGCTTATAACACTTTCATCCTATCCCTTTCAGTAAGACAGTTTTTTGGGATATGAGGAGACTTTACCTATCCTAAAATGTAACATAATTTATTAGTTTAAATTAATGTTATAGTAGTATTTCCTCCATATTCTAATACCATCCAAGTTCATATAATCTGTTAGTCTTTGTAAATTATTGATTAAGTGGGTTACAGAGGCACACAGGCAGGATAGGAACTGGCAAAAGAGTACTGTATTAGCACATATTGTGTTGGTATAATTTTTTCAATTCAAAAATTAGAGTTTATCAATGTAATTCAATTTTAAAAATCACATAATTATTCCATGTTACCTGTTGATGTTTTATTGTCTGTTGATTGTGATAAAAACTTTATGTGCCCCCCTCCCCATTCAATTTAATCATGTCTGGCTCTTAGAGACTGCTTGGTAAGTTTCTGCAGTTATCCTGGCAAGATATTTTAGAGAAAGAGAAAGTGACTGGCTAACGGTCTCCCAAAGTGGCTTTGTACCCAAGGCGGGCTACAATTCACACTTTCCTAGTTTATAGCCTGATATAGCAGTAGTAATAATCAAATTTATATAGCCACCTATCTGAACAGCTAGAAACAATAAAAACAAAAGTGTGCAAGATAAAATAATATCATAAAAGTGAAAGACCTAAACCACAAAAGAGGGAGGACAAAATTTGCCACCTTAACAATGGAGCAAATTTTCAGTTGCCTGGGAGCGACAGAGCTGACAAAATAGCCAAGACTAATGGATTTTTAGGAGATGAAAAGAGATGGAGTTGGTCAAATTTGTGGGATAAGAATGTTCCATAAGGCGGGCGCTGCAGCAGAAAAGGCACATCTCGTGGTAGCCACCAAATGAAGGTTCTTAGCTAATGGTATCCACAACATGCCACTCTGCCAGATCTAATGGGGCAGGCTGATGTAATCAGATAAAGGGTCTGTCAACGCCCCAAATAGCATCTGAGAAATAAATCAGAATCCGCTCCAATTCTCACACAAGAAGGTTCGATTTATTAGCAGAACCATGTTGGATTACGTTTCGGCCATTCCAATACAAATTCCTCTCCAGTACTCCCCACACACTTAAGGTTCATCTCACATCCCCACACCCACAAGTGCAATCACATGGACCAGTCCGGTGCAGGGATTCACCAACTTCTTCTTTTGCACAGTTGACACAGAACAAAAGATGACCTTGGACTCTGGGAAAGGAATTTGTTTTGGCTATTAACTTCTCTGCTATCCTTCCCATTTCCCTTATGCTGTGTTGCTGTGGCAGGCCAAAGCCTCTAAGTCCACATGATGGCTTTTGGCCGGTCAGCCTTGACTCTTCACATTGTTAACTTTAGTATAAATAATGATTTATTTTCTTTTGAATGCTGGACAAAGAAAAGGAACTACTAGCTCTCAATAATACTGCTAAATTATTTTCATATCTCTCTAGCAATGAAATTACTTCGTATCTTATAGTTTACATTTACGGTATTCTTCAAAGTATTGAAATTTATCATACATAGAACAGCAGAATGCACACACAATTAAAAATAGACCTTTGTTTTACCTTGATGAGACTGAATATTATTAATAAAATGACGGATAGAAATTTAAAAAAATGAAAGGATAAGAATCATTGTCCCAGAAAACCCATATCCTGCAATATTATTTCAGAATGAAGGAACATCCACTTTCTTTCAGAGCAAGATTCAGTCTGAATACTGAACACTGTATTGCAAATTGGCAATATTAATTATTTTCCTTTCTTTCCCACTGCTATATTTCCTGGCTGCTTGAAGCTTATGAATACTCTTCATCATAAGTATTATTTGAGAAATATAAATCCAGTTATTTCCCCTCCAAAGAAAAAGAATGAAAGCATCTTACAAATACTCAAGCAGCCAAGTTACTAATTGTTAAAATGCAGCAAAACCCAAAACTCGAATAACCAAAATAAATCCACAAATCAAATCAAGGAACAGCACATGCTGACAGTTTTCATACTTATCCATAAGGTAATTCCCTGCTGTTCCTCTATCACCAAGAGATAAACTGATGGTGAGCTTGCATTTTTGAACTTTTCCACAAATTTGTTTTGGCAATTAATGGCACAAACAGTCAACCACTAAATAATAAGAGAAATATAATTATTGCCCAATTACTTTTGACTTTTACAGAAAAAAGTCACAAGATACAGGCATATTTTCTGTTCTTTATATATCTGTATTTATATCCTCATGCAGTTCCTAATTTATGTAATAAATTTAGCCGTAAATATTAGGACAATATTGATTTTTTTTGTTTCTTTGCCACAAGACTACATTCTCCACCATTGATCAACTTACTCATCTCTTACTCTCTAGTTTTATTTTAACTTTTTATTTCTGTAACAAACTAGTTTTGAATGGGTTTCAAAACATTTTACTACTGGTTTTGTGTGCATGGGTTGGTGGTTGTGTGGCTGAGTGGTCGTGGCTGGGTGGATGTGGCCTTAGACGAAACAGATTTTCTTGAGTTATTGGAGTCAAGTGGCATACAAATTTAATAAGATATTGTTATTGTTAATTGCATATATATTTCTTCATGCTTGGTGACAAAAAGACTGCCTGCCTTAACTATTCAGAGGTTTTATTAACCATCATTTAGTTTGGAAGCAACAGAGCAACTTCTGTTCCAAATTATTTTACCCTCATTAACCACAAACTATAAAGCCAGAAAAATATATTCTCATTATATATTATATGCATTCTGTAAATAAATTGATACAGGAAAGAAGTAGTTTATCATCCAACGTAACCATTAGTCTGTATAGAATTTTAAAAAGAATGCTTTACTAAGAATGCCTGCAAAATCCAAATACATTTTTACTAGCTTTTCTTACAGTTTCCACTAATTCTGGCTTTCAACTGAAATGCCTGAAATTCTGTCCAATACCATTAGCATTCAATAATATTAATGCTGCAATTCAGCAACTTCTTAGTATCCTGCTGAAATGTACTGCTTGAACAGGGATTAATCCAGAAGCAGACTGACAAGCACTGACACCACTAAACCACGATGATCATAATGCTCCCTGTGAAATGAATGAGACCTTCAGATAATTAAGATACTACAGTATTTCAGCTAGTTCAACTCTTGCATAATAGCAAGACTTTATTTGTGCGCTCACAAATTCCAAACTTATATACATTTACTGGAAAATAAATTTTACTGGTTCCAAAGGCACAGATTTACCAATAATTGTATTTCTGATATATTTTCTCAGAACGTCTCTATTCTGACTTTATATTTATAAAATTTATGGGGTGACTTGAAGAATAACTGTTTTGAGACCTGCAGATAAACTGCTCTTATTGAATTTGCTGGATTTTCAGAGACCGGAGAAGTGCTGCCTTATAAGATTATGAGGCATGCATCGACCTCGATTAAGGTAACATTCATGTGTAATATATATTCCCCCCTCCCTCACCCTACAAAGATTTCAACTGAAGGTTATGCTGGATGCGCTGCTAATCCTCCGGAAGACAATCAAAATTCTTTCAATGTGAGAGTTTATGAGGGTGAGCATTACAGTTTGTGAAGGTGAGCATTAAAACAAAACAAAACAAAAAAGTTATGCCCAACTTCTGGGCCTGAGAGGAAGCCAAAACAAAGCACAAGGGCCGGGCTGAAATTCCAAGATGTTCTCTCACTAGACAGAAGACCCATAAACCTCTGTTTGCAGTCTGAAGGTCAAGTTGTTTTAAGCGGGTTTTCATTTCACCAACTTTGGCTTGGGCCAAAACCCATGTTCCCAAATCACTGTTCTGGGGCAACACTTCTAAGTTCTTTCTGGAGGGAGTGATAGTGCACACACAGTAGGGAGGGGTGGGGAGAAAGGATTTCTTGCTCCAGGCTACTTTAAAATGCTTTAAAGCCCAGCCATTCTGTCCCAGCAGTGTATCTGACCAATGTATCTGACCAATGGCTTCCTGCCACTAATTCTCCTTGTAGCACTGAGCTACTTGGCTTTTGAAATTCAGCTCAAATTTGGCAACTGGAGAAGCGATGCTAGATTTCAAAAACCAAGCACTGAGCTGCTTGGTTTTTGAAATCCAGCAAAAGTGCCGGGAAGTCATTGGCAAGAGCCCTGGGAGGAGAGCATTCAGCCAATATTCAGAGGCAAGCGGGATGCTTTGGGTAAGTGCGGGAAGAGGTGCAGATGAGGAGCTTGCCTCCTGAACAGTATGGGAATGGCAGGAAACAGCACGTGCAAAGGAAAGTCCATGCACAGCTGGGAGTGCTTGGTGTCAGGAGGGGGAATTGATTGATTGAACTTTTTTTGCCCCACACAAACTTTAATATCCCTGCATAGGATGGCGAGAAATGTGATGGAACTGAACATCAGGTCGGCTTGTGGAAGTTGGGGAAAGTGAGGGCATCTGGGCGGTGGTAGGTGGGGAAAACTCTTCTTTTCACAAAGAGAAGAAGAGAAGGGGAAAGAGAAGAGACAACTTGAAGAGTTCTGTCTTGCTCCATGTGCCCCAATGAAAGGCAGTGGCAGCCCAGTCACTTCCCTTCCCTGCAAAGAAGGCAAGTAAGCATGGCAGAGCTGTGTGCTACATGAAAGGGAATAGGGAAGGAGGCAAGCAGGCCTGGCCACAGGGACCATTAAGAATAGTGTGGAGAAGGCAGGGAAGCATGGCAGGCCAGCGGGCTGCATGAGAATAGGGAAGACTGGCAATGGGGACCACAGCAAAGGCAGACTCCCAACTTGCTAGCTTTTCACAAGGATATAAAAAACTATTTTTTCCCTGAAGAACATGTGGGCATTGGTGAAAGTTTGGGCTACCATTTTGTTTGGCATTTTTTGGTTTTATTAATGGTTTTAATATATGGATACTTTTTGAAATTTCGGGAATTGTTGATATCGTCTGTCTATTATTTTCCTTTTCTTTTTGTGTTCTGCTTTTATAGCTTTTAATGTTTATGTTATTTATAATAGTTTTAGTTAACAATGTTTTATATATTAGAAGGTACACCATCTAGAATCGTTCCATGAGATAGACAGCCATATGAATTTGATTAATAAATTAACTGTTGCATTGTTCTAATTCTACAAACCTGTTATAACTAATGATACAGTCTGTGCAGCTTGCCTGCCTTCCTCCTAGTCTCAATAAATACATTTATTTGAAGGAAACCAGACTTATGTTACAGTGTCTTGGAAACTGACTATATACAGTATGTGCTAATCACCTGCTATGGAGTAGCAATAGCAATAGCAATAGCAATAACATTTAGACTTATATACTGCTTCATAGTGCTTTTACAGTCTTCCCTAAGCAGTTTACAGAATCAGCATATTGCCCCCAATCTGGGTCCTCACTTTACCCACCTCAGAAGGATGGAAGGTGGAGTCAACCTTGAGTCAATGGTGAGATTTGAACTGCTGAACTACAGCTAGAAGTTAGCTGAAGTAGCCTGCAGTGATGCACTCTAACCATTGTGCCACCCTGGCTCTTCTTTGACCCCATTGATTCTTAATTAATTTAATTCTCTTTATACAGGAGATATGCCTGTTAAGGAAGAAAGCAAGGGCAGAAGGGAGGTGGGGAGGGAGGAACCCAATTTATTTCTTTATCATAGGATTTATCTCAGACAAAATTTGTCATTATCATGCACCACAACAAATACACGCCATCTTTTCAAACTGAAATAGTCAAATGCTGACAATGAAGACCTTATAAACTATTGAAACACACACAAAATGCTTCAGATCTAACTCTAACAATCAAGCAATAACTTATTTGTCTCATCAATAACTAACATCTAAATTCTGACATGCCGTGTTTGTATGGATGTCTATAAGAAGGCAGAACTACTATTTGTTGTGTAACAAAATTTGGCATAAATTACTTTATGACCCAACAATTACTTGTATTGTACATATGTGTATATGTGTGGGTGTATATATACATACATGCATAGACACACACACACACACACGCACACACCTTTCTTCCTCTACTTCCTGCTGGATAACAGCAAATACAAACTCAGTAGGTACATGTGCATAAGCATCCAACGTATATAAGGTTATGGCATTGGAGAATCTATCACAAGTTGAACATAATTTTGCTAGCATAAAGAAGAAAGGATAGAGATCCATAATCTTTTGGCTACTTTATGCTTTTACACAGTTCAGGCTAATTTCCTGCTGAAACAATTCCCTTGAAGGTATAGCACGTGGATGGTTTGTAAAGGCTTTCATGTGATGAAAGGGAAGGGAGGAGGAAGCAGGGTGGAATGGGAGTCTCCTGCTGAGATATTGTGATGAATTATTAAAACTTCTTAATGTTGATGTTACTCTTTAACCTCATATCACAATACTGACAAAAGAGGAAAATGGAAAGTGCAATTAAAGCAGAAATCAACTTAGGAGAAACATAAGTCATGGGGTGCATCCAATCAACAATATAAGGAAATAATTATAGAGAGAACAATTGTGAAGTTAAAAAAATGCTGTCAAACATTTAACATAAGCACATTTTCCATACTATTAATATTATAGAATTAACATTCATAGCCATACTTCACTTGTTTCTATTTCCAACATGCTTCTCCATAAATATCTTTCTTTTGAAAAGAAAATTAAAATTTAAGAAAAAGCTTATATTTGGTGAAATCTACAAAGCTTGCATATCATAACTATTCTTTCAAGTTTGTAAGCAAGGAAGAAAAACAGTTCTCAAAAGCAGTAGGTATCTGCCTGTTAGCACAGCAAACAGAAAGTCAATGAAGTTAATGCAATTTATCTTTATTAACACATCAACATTGATACAGTCCATCAGCCTGTCAGTAGTGCTGGCGCTGCATTTTTTTAAGAGTCATATTCTCAAAAATATCTGTCTAATAATTTCATAATATGTACTAACAATGTTATCTGTTGAGCAGGTTGAAGTGCTCTTTCTTTTCATTGGAACAAAACAGGTCAGCCTCAGGAGGTAATAGTGTCCTAAAATACAACACAACTAAATCTGCATCCCTTCGCATGATCTTTTAGTTTCTCAATCTCCATTTGAAATGAGCAGTCAGTACTATCAAAATCTTTAGCACACTGAGTTCAAATCACCTGTTCATGCTATATATGAATATATATGTGTGTGTGTATGCATATTCCACTGTCCAATGACTCCCATGCATATTTGTTATTATTTCAGTTCATAATCTCCGTTTAAAAACCAAAGCTTTACACATTAAAACACGCAGCAATTCAGTTCTACTTAATTATTTTGAAGTACAGAGGGAAATTAACATCTCTAAAGAAGCATATTTATTACCACTATGGCAGATCATGCTATTCAAGATTTCTAACAGGCAACCATTATGAAACTTTTTATCACTTACCCCCCTTCCAGTGCTTGCCCTTGGTCTTGCTTAGCTTGGTAAGAGTTGATTCGGAGAAGAGCAACATCAAAATAAAAAGAAGTTCAAGCACCGCATTTTCCCTCTGTCTTTCTGATGATAGCATTTCCACAAGTTATTTTCCACAATATTGCCCCCTTACATTTCCCCCCTTATTTTCTCCATTTTCCATGTGATTGGAAAAGAATAATTAATCAGGTGAAAAGCAGCAGAAGAAAAGGCTTTGCCATTCTGAGGTAACATTTAGTGATGTAGCCCTGAGGAATGCCACGTTTCCCTCTGATCCAGCATCTCCCATCCACAACGTGCAGACAGCACTGCTGCTTCCAGAAGAGCTGTAAAAGAATTTTTTGCTTCTCACTTTGGCTTCGGCAAAAATAGATTCCTCAGCTTTCACCGTGAGTGTGATTGAGAATGATAAAAACATTAATGCCAATGTCCAGTAGAAACGAGAAAAGATGTCATGATTGTGGAGGGTAAAAGACACAGAGAGAGAAAGGATAAAGCACAGATGAGAAGCAGTTGTATTGACAGCTTTAAGCCTCACTGTCTGATCCTAATAGCCGTGCAACCAACCAAATTGCTCTTTTAAGGGTAATAAGGCTTCGGTGAACGCTGGTGTCACTGCCACTTGGGTAGGTAAAAGCAGGCATGAAAATCATCAAAAAAGCGGCTCAAGATAAAAACTAGCAGAGCTCCTATTCAGAATGCTGAGGACTGAGTAAAAGAATACAGTATGCACACAGTATATTTAATCTCTATTGTGTGGAGGAAATTTCTTCCTTCAGACTGTAGTCCTAACTGCACGTAAGCAGTGCTTTACTTAATTTAGTGTGAGCCTTTAGAAGATTTAATATTTGCTACACTAATTTTTTTTATATCTATCTGAAATATCGATGAGATTGGAAAAGATAAGCTGCTAGGTTTTTAAAAAGAGAAAATAAAGAGTATGCATGGACAAACACAACACATATATACAGATGTGCTCAGATAAACACAGGCAAAATCTAACTTGTTTTATAATAATATCAGTTTTCAATTAGCTTCCTTTAAAAAATATTTTCTAGATGAAATACAACTATTTAAATATAGAGATACATGTACAGATACATGTATATGTAACACCCCCCCAACACAAAGTATATCAAACTGGTGCCCTCAATATACTGTATATTGGGGAAATGCACAATGACTATGGAAAAAGAATATATTTCTCATTTTCTTGTTAACTAATTACTTTGTAGCTTATTCAGCTGCTGCATTTGTAGTTTGAAGTTTTCATATGTGCTTCTAAAATGAATTGGAAATAAAGCACAGCTGGCTGCCTTAACAGCCAGCAGAGAATTGCGCCGGGGCCAGGATGAACGCGGCCCAGTAATCTGCCAATTGGCGGCCGCGATCTCGCAGGGGACTGCGAGATCACTGTTGCTGGGCTTTGCGTGTTCTGCGCAGCATATTGGTGCCGGGGGGCGTGTCGGTCGTGCCCTATAAATAGGGCTGTAATTCAGGCACCCTTCCTTCACCCCCGGCTCCTGAAGAAGCAGACACCCACCCGCTCTCCCTATCTGGCAATGTGCCTTGAAGGGGTTACCCACGGGGGCCAAATAGGAATTTTTTGCAGTCTCAGCATTTTAGTGGTGACCATTTTTTCACCTATTCCACACTGGAGAGTGAGGATGGTCTGGTTAGGGGGTGTAGTGCATTTAGTCACAATTTGATAATTGGCTTCCCTTTGGTCACTGGGGTTGGCAGGTTATGGGCAGAAATTGGGCGGCGGTAACAACTGCGTGTTCTCCTTTGGGCATCTTTAAAGATGATGGGCAGCCTCTCACCAGGAGCTCATGGTGTCCTCACCGGCCTGGGTGATTGGAGAGGGGCTGCCCTTGGGACTCACCTATCCCAATAACCGGAAGGGGATGGGATGGTGAGCCCTCCAATACGCCTGGGCATGGCCAGGATCCAGGTGAAGGCATGGTACCTTCACCTTGTTCAGCAAGGAGCTACGCCCATAGTTGCCCAGGAAAGTTATTTGTGAATTATTTCCACCCCAAAAATTTTAATGGCTTCTGCAGGTCCTGGTTATTTGACGATAATCATTTAAAGTTCATTTAACTTTAATAAAGTAGCCCATTTTAAATCCAGCTCTTGGTGTCCGTGTTCTTATTCCGCCTCCGGTGCAAATACCTTGTATTCTTGTATGGACTGCACCAGTAGAGGCTAAACCAATTTTGTTGTATACATAATGTACAATGACAATAAAGGCATTGAACTTCATGATCCCAAGCATGATTAAAAAAAACTATGTAAACTCTTGTAGATATTTGTTACCCTAATACACCCAAGAATATTCTTGGACAAACAATAGACTATTCAGCAGTAAATTAATTTGTACTTATAATTAAATTTAAGGTATTTCAATAAGGACCTTTATTAATGAAACACAATAACAACTTTTATTTCTGTTTGTATAACAGCATAAATAATACATTCACTTGAATACCACCACTCATTAAATAAATATATGTTGGAAACATGTGCCTTACATGACCCCATTATCTGCTATTGGAATTTACATTCTATATTTTCCCTTTACATTTCCATTATGTTTGTAACTAGTGGAGACTATGGGTGATGGGGGTACTAGTGAAAATAATAGGATTATAAAAGAATTTTACCTTGGATTTTTCTGAGAATGCATTTAAGTTTTTCACTTAATTTGCTGGATTAAATGCTAACAGAAATATCATTTGTCCTTTCAAAGAAAAAAAAAGTCTAAAAATGTATAAGGGCACAAAGGTTTGCTTGAGGCTATTTACCATATTTTTTGCACTATAAGAAGGGCTAACAAAAAATTTACTACTACACTGTAGGCGTGGCTTATGCAGGATGCCCTGCATTTTCTTTCAACATCTTTCAGAGCAAATTGGGTGCTGTGGGGTGGAGCTCCATTTTCGCTATCCCACTATGTTCCCTCCCATCTGGGCAATAGCCCACCCCTGACTATAAGATGCACTGGACCATAAGACACACATTAGCTTTAGAGGAGAGGGGAAAAAGTCTGCCTCTGCCTCCCAGCATCCATTTGGTATTCATCTGGCTAGTGTCCTTGCAAGAAAGAGCAAACACTTTGGTCAGCTTCAACACATTATTGCAGACCCAACACATGGCTCATCAGGGCTCTGCTCCATTGCACCCACCATTCACCGCTGCCATTCGACTCTGCCATTCACTCCCATTTGCAGGAGCCTTTTGCCACTGTCTTGAACAGCTGATCCGGGAGGCCAATCCAACCTCTGATTAGCTGCTTGGAAGCGAAGGCTCCAGCATTTCCCAGGGACAGCAAATGGTGGTGATGGCAGGCAGTGGTGGCAAATGCCACCGCTGTATCAATCCCCCCACCCCTTGACTGCCCAGAGAAAATGGAGCGTTTCTTTTCTCTGGGTGTGGCAGAGGTTTATTCCCTGTCCAAGCAACCAGAGAAAGGAAAATGCTTCGTTTTCCCTGGACTGCCAAAGCCTCCTTGAGCACCACCAAAAGGCTCCTCTGGCAGCCCAGATGGCTGAGATTAAAGGGGGAATGGCAGGAAACTGGCTGGACCTTCGTGCCACTCTCAAATTTCCAGGGAGATTTTTCCCGGCTCGGGTTCTTAAATAGGAAATGGTTCTTAAGTAGAGGCAAAAAAATCTTGAATACCCAGTTCTTATTTAGAAATGTTCTTAAGTAGAGGCATTCTTAAGTAGAGGTACCACTGTACTTAGTCTGCTTGCATGTTTCAAAAATTCTATCAAAAAACTATTATTACAACAAGATATTTTACAAAAAAATATTGCTTTTTTGTCACCCATGCAAAATATATAAACTTTGGTTTCCTTAACAGTGCTTCTAATGTCAAGTAGAACTTTATTTCATCTAGTATTGAAATATTTGTTGTGGTTGGGATTATTCTCAAAAAATTTAATCTGCAGCACAATTCATTTTCTTTTTTCATTTAGCCTGTCTGATGGTCTAGCCATATATTATAACTGAGAAAACTACAGTCTTGACATACATACTTTTGTTGTCACTGTGATGAGTATGCATTTTAATATTTCATACAGATCTGTCATAGTCTTTTTCTCAAGCTGTGAACATCTATTTTTACAGCTATTATCACCATTTCTGTAAATTTTTGATTCCAGGAAGATTGCAACTTCTACTTCAACACCACCTATTTCGATTGGATTAACATTACCTGTTGACATAATTTTAGTTGCTGTTTCTTTTCTTTTTAATACGGAGCAGCATATTAGATTGTTGCATTCTTCTTTCAGGTTTAACAAGCTTTAAATCTTTCTACTCAATAGCCATTAAAATAACATTAGTACAATTGAGAATGTGGGTGTTTCTAATTTTAATTTCTTCTAGTCTAGACTTTCTCATAGTATATTCTGCATTAACAGTCTATCTATCGTCTAATAATGGATATGGGTATTTCCTTGACTTTTCCATTATCAATCAGACGTTAGCAATATAATGCTTGTGTCCCTTGTGAATCTAATTTGTATATCTTGTTTCATGGGATGTTGAAGTCTAAATAGAAAAATCTTGCCTTAAAATAAATGATATAACAAAATTGATTATTATGCACAGAGATATAAAGTTTTTTTCTTCAAAAGATAAGATTAGATTGGTATCAAGATTGAACCACTTTACTTCTTTCAAACCTTAACACTTTTCAACTAGCCAATGAATTGGGGGAGGGAAGGGGAAAGCAGAATGCTGAGAATGTGCGCACGGACTATGAGAGCCTGGCAACTATTAAGGTCAACACGGCAGGTGCTTGAGAAGGAGATAGATTGTTCTCAAAACAAAAGAACATTTCATTATTGGACAATGTGATCATGTGGGGGTGGGGAGAAAGGGAAAGTATTGTTTAATTAAGCAATAATTTATGTGGGAAAATCAGAGCTGGTTTTGATTCTTCAGTACCAAACTGATGTATCCACAACTGATATATTTAATTGTACCAAACTTTAAATAAAACAGGAATGGAAAATCTAAGTTGTAGTGTAGAGTCATGCTTCTCAATTTTGGCAATTTTAAGATGCATGGAGTTTAATTCCAGAATTTCTAAGTCAACACGAAGTTTGCCCATCTTAAACTTGCCAAGACTGAAAAACACTGATCTACAGATAGGGATTTTTACGTTCCTCTTTTACTGGTTGTTTCTGAGTTTTGAACAATAATCATGCAAAATTCTCACTTCCGCTCCATCCCAGACCAATGATAATGCAAAATCCTAATTTCCACCATATCCCATTCCCTGACTAACCTGCCTTCCAGCTCTATTATCCTGTGTACAGGACAACAAAAGACATCCATGTCACTTCCAGTTTAAAAAAAGTTCGATCAGACCTTCCAACTTCTCAGGGGAAACAAGATCTCATGAAGTTGAAAGGTCTGAACCTTTTTTAAAAATTGGTGGTCACAGTCTTCTTTTGGGCTGCATGTAAGTGGCAGCTGAAGGCGCTGCAGGTTCATTCACTTTCACAGCCTCCCAACTGATCAGTGTGACTCCCAGTCAGATCCCTGCATCTTCTCCCCCTCTGAATGACAAACCCAGGGGGGCAGGGGGTGGTGTGGGGGGTGTTGGAAGAATGTGGGGGGTTGGATAGGTCTTGGAGTGGGGCCAGTCAATGGTAGGATGTGTCAGTTTGATGAACTAAGCAGAATCTTAACATCTGGTTTGTCTGAACCAGTGTAAACTGGCTTTAGCCCATCACTGTATATGTGTATTGAGATATGTGGGACCCAGAAGCATTGTTGGAAATTATGAAGATTCTGACATCTTATGCTTCATATTTTGTAATATGCTGATTATCCACCTAATACCCAACCCAACATCCTGTAGAGAATGTTGAACTTGCATTAAATTGTCTATGAAAGACATCTGGCAAGCTATTAGAAGCAACCTGGCAGGGCTTATTCTGAAAAGGTGCTAGCAGACTCCTGATTTCCTCTGAGATAGTTTAACATGGTTTTCTTCTTACAATTTGGCCAGTTACTGTAGGCTAAACTTCATTTGCAAGAGTGTTCGGTGAAGAAGAAAAAAACTAGGACTGACATCATATATAGTGCTTTGACTTGAGCTCCTTAATGGATAGATAAAATATACATGTGTGTGGGGGGGAGGATCAATGAAATAATATATCCAGCATTTATCATCTAACTCCTTCATTTTTCAAAGTAGAAGCCATCTACAGTACTTCTTAAGTTCTGAAAGCCCAATACATAATATCATGGAAATTAAAATGTGGTGGAAGAATTGAATTCAGAATAAGACAAGGCTAATTCAGAATAAAGCAAAATTTATGTTTCCTTCTGATTTAAAAAGCATTTTTATTTGTGCTACTGAAAATTGCATTTGGCTTTTTTTGCCATAGTATAATGTTACCCACGTCAGAAGAATCGAAGGCTGAGTCAACCTTGAATCTGGTGAAATTTGAACTGCCAAACTGCAGGCAGCCAGCAGTCGGCCGAAGTATCCTGCAGTACTGCACTCTAACCCGAGTTTGCGGAGAGGGGCGGCATATAAATCCAATAAATCTAATCTAACCACTGCGCCACAAGGCTTTTTAATGTCATTTACAGATGTCATTTACAGATATAAGAACAATCACCACCCTTTCACCCAAAGAACATGATTTGCAGACATTTTCTTTTTTCGTGAAATATAACACCCCACCCCCGAAAAAATACTTAAAGGAACAATGGCTTTTTCATTCTAATTTCAAGAGTCCATTATAATCACTAGTACCGTATTTTTCGCTCTATAAGACGCACCTGCTGATAAGACGCACCTAGTTTTTAGAGGAGGAAAATTGAAAAAAAAATATTTTGAGCCAAAAAGTAGGCTAAAATATTTATTACAATAACACTGCCCTAGGGGAATTGGGAAAATATACAAACAAGCCCCCCTCTCTCTTTCTTTCTATCTCTCTCTTTCTCTCTACCTTTCTTTCTCTTTCTCTCTCTCCCTTTCTCTGTCCCTCTCTTTCTTTCTTTCTCTCTGTCCCTCTTTCTTTCTCTCTGTCCCTCTCCCTTTCTCTGTCCCTCTCTTTCTTTCTCTCTGTCCCTCTTTCTTTCTCTCTGTCCCTCTCTTTCTTTCTCTCTGTCCCTCTCTTTCTTTCTCTCTGTCCCTCTTTCTTTCTCTCTGTTCCTCTCTTTCTTTCTCTCTGTCCCTCTTTCTTTCTCTCTGTCCCTCTCTTTCTTTCTCTCTGTCCCTCTTTCTTTCTCTCTCTTATCTCTCCTTCTCTCACTCACTCTCTTTGTATCTCTCTCTTTCTCTCTCTCCTTCTATATCTCTCCCTCTTTCTCTCTCCCCCTTTCTATCTCTCCTCTTCCTTTCTCTCTCTTTCTTTCTCCCTTATTTTTTCTGTTTTTCTGCTGTGGGCGGTTTAGGGCCCCTCAAACCCCGACGACCTCGCCCCCGGATCCTGGCCGGGACAGGGCAGCTTCCTCTGACAGGCGCTGCGCGGGGCCGAGGGGGCTCAGCAGGAGGTGCAGCGGCGGGCGGAGAGAGGGAAGGGGGGCAGCGGCGTCCCTCCTGGCCTTGGCGGGCCGCCCGACCCTCCCCACCTCCTGCAAACACGGCGGGCGGCGGGGGGAGAGCAAAGAGCCGGCTCCGGCGGGCGCGGGGCTTGGCTGGCTGGCGGGGGGAGCGCCGCTGGTGGTGCGAAGGGAGACCCTCCTCCGGGAGGGAGGGGGCCAGGCAGCAGCTAGCCAGCCGAGTTCGCAGCCAAACTTTGCACAGGCGGCGGCCGGCTGCGAGCGACTGGCTGAGACCTCCCCGCCTCCTGAAGCGATTCCCATAGCCTTCCCAAAGGCTCGGGAATCGCACAGGCGGCGGCCGGCTGCGAGCGACTGGCTGAGACCTCCCAAAGGCTCGGAACCGCCAACGCTCCTCCGGTGCAGCTCCGCCTCCTAAACCTGCGGGGTGGAGGCGTCCCCCGGCCCAGCACTTCCGGAGGCTGAAAAGCGCGGCTCTCTTCGGGGTTGGGAAGAGGAGAGGCGGCGACAGAGGCGGCGGTCTCCAGATGAGTATATCGCCGCCCCCCCCTCTGCTCCAGCGCCTCCCCCCCCTCCCTGCCTGCATCTTCGCTCCATAAGACGTGGCTGATTTTTCATCCTACTTTGGGAGGAAAAAAACTGCGTCTTATGGAGCGAAAAATACGGTATATAATCATTTCAAGAATCCATTATAATCACATGGAAAGTTCCGAACTTGTCTTTTTTTCAGATCCTCTTTTCAGATCCTCCATGATATTTGGCAGTGTCTACAAAATATATAAGAAAATATAGCCATTATTTTTTAAAACCTCCCCCAAATGCAAATTGTATTAGGATGGTATATGTTATCTTGCCTTAAGCTTTCAAAATGAGATATAGAAATTATATATTGCATTGCTGTATGTAGCAAGTTTTACCTGATTCCCCCATTGGGTATGTGATATAATATAGTATCTGTGGATTTTTCTGCAACCTTAATAAAAGGTAGATTGTATATGGTATTGAATTCTATAGAATATAGATTATATACTGTACATCTCTTTCTGCACTGAGTACAAGAACCTGGACATCACCTAAACCTAATATACCATATATAATCATATAAAGTTAAATAAATCAAGATCTGTCTACCTACATCTGATTATTCACAATAAAGATTAAATTGTTACATATTAAATCTCAGTGGTCAATATCAACAACATGAAAATGTTTTCTGTGCATATAAACTATTGTGCACTATGAACCTATTATCCTGTCAATTTAAGTCTCCAATGGCACAAATTGCTCTAAAACTTTAATCCAATTTCACAGATAGATGCATTACCTGTTCATTAAAATGTAACCAGCCACAAAAATCTATTCATTTGAACTTTGGCTGGATTTCTCTCCTAACGAGGAGCTAATGTACTTGTGAATTAGGTTTTAGAAAAAATATTAAAACAGAACTATTCAGGTGGAAAATCATTAAAGAGAGATCCTAGAATTAAGGAGAAATTTCCTGACAGTGAGAACAATTAATCAATGAAATGGCTTACTTCTGGAAGGTGTGAGTGCACCATCATTGGAGGTATTCAAGAAGCGACTAGACAGCCATTCATCCAGAGTGTTACAGAATCTCCTGTTTAAGCAGGGGGGCTGGACTAGAAGACCTCTATGTTCTATGAGGAATTTTAACTTTTGGATGCATCTAGGCTTTTTTAATATAATTTGAATGCTCTTGGTAGAAACATAGAAACATAGAAGACTGATGGCAGAAAAAGACCTCATGATCCATCTAGTCTGCCCTTATACTACTTTCTGTATTTTATCTTAGGATGGATATATGTTTATCCCAGACATGTTTAAATTCAGTTACTGTGGATTTACCAACCACGTCTGCTGGAAGTTTGTTCCAAGGATCTACTACTCTTTCAGTAAAATAATATTTTCTCATGTAGCTTTTGATCTTTCCCCCAACTAACTTCAGATTGTGTCCCCTTGTTCTTATGTTCACTTTCCTATTAAAAACACTTCCCTCCTGGACCTTATTTAACCCTTTAATATATTTAAATGTTTCGATCATGTCCCCCCTTTTCCTTCTGTCCTCCAGACTATACAGATTGAGTTCATTAAGTCTTTCCTGATACGTTTTATGCTTAAGACCTTCCACCATTCTTGCAGCCCGTCTTTGGACCCATTCAATTTTGTCAATATCTTTTTGTAGGTGAGAGCACAGTATTCCATATGTGGTCTCACCAGCGCTCTATACAGCGGGTAAAACATATTTTAATGTGTATGTGTGCAATTTGATTTTAAAACTGATTGTCTTTCTTTGGGAGTTTTCTTGTCAATTATTGATTATAATTTACCAAGAATCAATGGATTGCAAAGGACTAAAATAAAAAAAAGTAACCTGAGCAGATTCAGAGAAAATGAGCAAGTTTGATCAACTATCAAATCTAATAATACAACCTTGCTGAACATGCTTTTTATACAGATATTTTGCTTTCCTTCACTCAACTTTTATTTCAATTACTTTCCAAACTCCCTGGCAAGAATATGTCTTTTGCGTTACATAATTATGAAATTTGCCATATACCACAATGGTGCTAAATAAATTATTGTTACCACCTATCAATTATAGGAATAATCATATTTTATTCATGTACTATCATTGATGTACAAGGCGAATAAATATTTAACTATTGCTGGGAAATCTATGTTACAATCAATAGCAATGAAATTGAAAATGGTAGGACTGTACAACTCTGGCTTGTATTTTGATAATATGGATTAAGGAATGAATTCTCATTATATGACATTGAAAACTTTTCCTTCCAATATCCAGTATCATGATTATTAAGAACCAAAGACACATTTAGTAGTTTTAAGTTCTCTATTTAACACAGGAATCATAGCCTGTATGAAAGCCTGTGGCCACAAACTATCTTTGTGAACAAAGAAATGGGTAATTGCAGATACTTCTTGCAGTGGTCTGATTCTGTTAGTTTCTTTTTACAAACATATATTTGTTCTTGCACATTGTCATGCTTGACATGGTAAATTGACTGTAAACAAATTGTTGTATCCTGAAATGGCTACCTTGTAACTCTGTAAATAGTTTGTTCCTCTTTCCAGCGCTGTCTGAGCCCAAGCAGGAAGTCGCTCCTGATTGGTTCAGACGCGGCCGGCTCTAGCTTTGGCGGGAACCGCAAAAGTATAAAAGAAGCGGTTTCTCCAGGCAGAGCCAGTCGGTACTCGCTGAATTGTCACTTTACCTTGCTGAGCTGTCACTTGTTCTCTGAGCTGAATAAAAGTACCGATTGCTCAAAACCCTGTCTCTGGGTCTACTTCACTGGCGACGAACGAACGGAAGAAACTTCGCGTGCAACATGGACAAAATCCAGATCGGCCAGGCTCCGGAACTCTTCGATCCCGAGAAAATGACATGGGACGAGTACATGGCCACCTTCGAGATCTTCCTCGAGGCGGCGGGAATGCAGGACGCCGGAGCCGATCGCAGACGGGCTATTTTTCTCAACTACTGCGGCGCAGAGATCCGTAGACTTGCCCAAACTCTCACCGAACCAGAACAAGCAAGAACCACAGCGTGGGACGTACTTCAACAGAAACTAGCGAGCCATTTCAAACCAACCAGACCAGCCATGGTTTACCGGCATCAATTCCACATGATGGCTCAGAGAGAAACCGAGTCGATCAGCCAATTTACAACGCGGCTTCGAACGGTACTTGCTCAATGCAAGTTTAAAGACCCGGAAGCTCGCCTCACCGACGCCTTGGTTTTCGGCATGAAGAGCAACACAGTGAGAAATAAACTCCTCACCGAAGAAGAGCCGACTCTACAAACCGTAATTAAATTAGCGCAGACCGCGGAAGCAGCCGACGCAGCGGCAAGAGAATTAAAAGAGCACGGAAGGCGAGAAATCATTGCCAAAATCGACGCCGAGTCTCCCAGCGCCGTGGGAACAGACGACCTCAGCCAGCCAACTAGCAACGGGGACAACTGCCTCCTCCTGCAAGACCAGCCGAGACACCCTAGAGCTACTCACCCAGCCCCCTGCGCGGGCTGCCGGGGAAATCACCAGCGCCATCGATGCCCCTTCCGAGACGCTACTTGCCGCCGTTGCAACCGGAGAGGCCACATCGCCATCGCATGCAGGGCAACGGCACCAGAAGAAACTTTTGCCACACAACAATACCAGCGACCTCAAAACCACCCCCCCCAATCGCGAGAAAGGAGACCGTTCCACAACTCGGGTCAAAGGAACTACTCAACCGCTAACCGCGACTACACTAGAGGTAACTCTCAATTTTCCGTGAATAACACGGCAACCAAAAAGGGGGCTAAAATTGTTATCTCATTGTTACTAAATAACCAGCCTTGCTCAATGGAGCTGGATACGGGCTCGAGATATACCATCATGCCCTGGGAAAAATTTAAGCTATATATGCCTAATGTGTCTAAGGCTGACCTAACTCAAACCTCTTTGGTGATCAGAGACTTCCAAGGGGGGGTAATCTCGGTCCTGGGAACAGCAAATGTACCTATTGCATTTAAGAATGTTAAATGTACCCTTCCCATGCTTATTGTGACGGGGGCCAAACACTCCCTGCTGGGTCTAGCGTGGATGGAACCGTTGGGGATCGAAATTTCGGGTGTGTGTAATGTAAACTGTGATAATATGCCTAACTTTGTGAAAGAGTTCCCTGAAGTGTTCAGCCCCACCTTGGGATTGTATAAGGGACCTCCTATATCTTTCTCTATTGACCCCAAGGTCCCACCGGTTAGACTGAAACCTCGCAGGGTCCCCCTTCCGCTTCTCCCCAAGCTAGACATACAGCTGGACAAACTCATTAGTCAAGGTATTTTGGTCCCTGTAGAACAGGGGCCATGGGAAACTCCCATAGTGACACCCCTGAAGCCAGATGGCTCCTTAAGAGTTTGCGCTGATTACAAATCAACCCTGAATAAGGCACTCCAACACCACCCCTACCCCATCCCGGTTGTACAACAACTCTTACACTCCCTGGGGGAGGGAAAAAGGTTCGCAAAGATCGACCTGGCGCAGGCTTACCAGCAACTTCCGGTCGATGAACAAACAGCAAACGCTCAAACGATTGTAACGCACAGGGGGGCTTTCAAATGCACGAGGTTACAGTTTGGGGTAAGCATAGCCCCAGGAATATTCCAGAGCATCATGGAACGCCTATTGTCAGGGGTAAATGGGGCAATTCCATATTTTGATGACATCTTAATTGCAGGGGAAAACCAGGAACAAGTGAACAAAAGAATAAGGGAAGTACTTAAGAGACTACAGGACAAAGGGTTACGAATCAAGCCTGATAAATGTGTCTGGGGAACTAACAGTATTGAATTCCTTGGGTATAAAATAGATAAAGAAGGTATCCACCCCACAACAGAGAAGCTGAGAGCAATTAGAGAAGCCCCAGAGCCACGAGATAAGAATGAGTTGCAGGCATTTTTGGGCCTCCTTAATTTTTATTCCGTTTTTTTAAAGCAGAAGGCAACAGTAGCAGAGCCTCTCCATCGTTTACTCCAGAAGGAAGCCCGCTGGACATGGGGGAAAACTGAACGTGAAGCTTTTTCTCAAATAAAAAATTTATTAACTTCGAAAAGTGTAGTAGTCCAATATAGTGCTTCACTACCCATTAGGCTCACCTGCGACGCTTCGCCGTACGGCATAGGAGGAGTCTTAGCTCACGTTCTACCTAATAAGACAGAGGCCCCAATAGCATTTTTTTCAAGAACCATGACCAGCACAGAGAGGAATTATAGCCAGTTAGACAAGGAGGCTCTAGCATTAGTGGCAGGGGTGAAGAAGTTTCACAATTACATTTTTGGAAGAAGCTTTGAGCTAGTCACTGACCACAAACCCTTACTAGGCCTGCTAGCCCCCAACAAGCCCACTCCACCTTTCATGTCTCCAAGACTAATCAGATGGGCTCTTTTCCTCTCAGGGTATCAGTATGAGCTCACCCACAAGGGGGGGAAGGAAATCAATCATGCAGACGGCCTCAGCAGATGCCCCATAGCAGACTTAGTGGAAGACCCTGTTCCTTCCACAGATGTGCTAATGATAGAACTCGAGGAAAACCCACTAACCACAGCAAAAGAGGTAGCTGCACACACGCAGCAAGATCAAATCCTTAAACAAGTGGTGAACTGTGTTCTAAAGGGATGGCAAAATGATATTGTTAAACCTGAATTGTGTGATTTTAAAAACAAAAGGCTTGAATTGTCATATGTAAAAGGTTGTTTGCTGTGGGGGGATAGAGTGATCATCCCCAAACGCCTAAGGGAAAAGGTACTCAAAATGTTACACGTGGGCCATCCTGGGATTGTCAGGATGAAGAGCCTAGCAAGGGGGCATTTATGGTGGCCAGGGCTAGATGCTGATATTGAAAGTTGGGTTTCAAAGTGTGACCCGTGCCAAGAGTCAAGGCCCAGTCCCCCCAAAACAACTCCGGCTGAGTGGGAACAGCCTGCTGGTCCTTGGTCTAGGATCCACATTGATTTTGCTGGCCCAGTTGGGTCTCAGTATTTTTTAATAGTGGTTGATGCCTTCTCCAAATGGTTGGAAATAATAGCAATGAACAACATAACCACAAGTGCCACTATCAAGGTATTGAGCAGACTGTTTGCATCCCATGGTTGCCCCGATCTCTTAGTGTCTGACAATGGGCCACAGCTAACAGCCAGGCAATTCGAATTATTCCTAGATGGCCTAGGCGTCAGGCATGCCCTCATCTCGCCTTACTCGCCCTGGGCTAATGGGTTGGCAGAACGTTACGTACGGGTGGCAAAGGAGGCATTGCACAGGTCAGGCCCTGGGGATGTGCAACAAAACTTGGACCAATTCTTACTAACCCAGCACATTACCCCTAACTCGCACACACATGTAAGCCCTGCAGAGTTATTGATGGGAAGGAAGTTGAGGTCACCATTAGACAGGTTAAATCCAAGGTTCTGTGTTAATAATAACCAAATGTGTATGAAACCAGAAAGAGAAATGTATTTGGGACAAAATGTATATGTAAAATGTTTTGATGGAAATGTAAACTGGATGAAGGGAATTATTGTTAAGCAAAACGCACCAAAAACTTATGTTGTTAAATTAGAGGATGGTCGTTTGTGGAAACGACACATAGACCACATTCGGAAACGAGCTGAAAATCAATTGCCACAACCCGCTGACATGGACTCTCCCCCTTCAACAGACTTTAGTACTTTGCCCGAACTAAGAAACACGCAAAGAGACTTATCGGGCCAGGGGGAACCATCCAGCGACGCCGAGCCATCTTCGTCCTCCGAAGCCTTCGTTGGGCCTGCCAGGCCAAGCCCGCCGCACCGGGAGAACAGCGGCGAGCCATCCTCCACAGTCAGTGGCGAAGGAGAAATTGAACTGCGCAGGTCAGCGCGAGAGCCTCGGAGGCCTCACCGATTGGACGACTTCGTCACATGGCTTTCTTGATGGATGATTCCAACTATGAGGGGAGGGGTGTTGTATCCTGAAATGGCTACCTTGTAACTCTGTAAATAGTTTGTTCCTCTTTCCAGCGCTGTCTGAGCCCAAGCAGGAAGTCGCTCCTGATTGGTTCAGACGCGGCCGGCTCTAGCTTTGGCGGGAACCGCAAAAGTATAAAAGAAGCGGTTTCTCCAGGCAGAGCCAGTCGGTACTCGCTGAATTGTCACTTTACCTTGCTGAGCTGTCACTTGTTCTCTGAGCTGAATAAAAGTACCGATTGCTCAAAACCCTGTCTCTGGGTCTACTTCACAAATAGTAAAAAAAAAAATGCAGACAGTAAATACTGAATATCAGTGGTTCCCAAAGTGGGCAGTACCGCCCCCGGGGGTGGTGAGATGACTTAGGAGGGTGCTAAGAGGCAAGGGGGGCATCATGAGGGCACTAATAAGCAAGAGGGCAGCAGGGGATGCTAAGAGGCCATATGGAAGGCAGGAAAGCATGTCAAGGTGGTTGGGAAGGGAGCTAGCAGCCTACTACCTTCCTCGTAGCTCTGCCATGCTTGGCGGCCTTCCTGGCAGTCCCCCACACCTGATTGCCTTCCATGGACTGGCATCCACTCCAGCCCAGCCAGTCTACCTTTTTTTATATTATGCCTACCATCCCTGTCCTACTATCCTATTGTCTTCTTTTACCATTATTTTCTACTTATGTTATGCTTATACAAACTACAATCCTATACTTGTTTGACAAATTAAAAAAAAAGTCAAGGTGCCCATGTGACCAGACTCAAATTTATTACTTTTTTTGTGGTGGTTGTTAAGCAAACTAAACAAATCAATTTATTCCTTTAGGTATAAAGAGCACGGTGGCACAGTGGCTACAATGCAGTACTGCAGGCTATTTCTGCTGACTGCCAGCTGACTGCAATTTGGTAGCTCAACTCTCACTGGCTCAGGGTTGACTCAGCCATCCTTCTGAGATTAGGGACAGGTGGTTCTACTTACCTTCCCCACTGGTTGACTCAGCGATGAAAGTGCATGTTTTGCACGTGTGCATCACTTCCCAGAAATGACCCTTTGCGCATGCACAGTATTTAAAAAACAAAAAACCAAGATGAGCCGAGAGAACAGGCTCGGGAGTATGGCAGAACACTGCTGGTTCCAGCAACCCAGGCTGCCATGTTACTACTGGCTCTATAGAAACGATCCAAACCGGGAGGAACCCACCTCTGGTTAGGGACCCAGATTGTTGGGGGCAATATGGTAATTCTGTAAACTGTTTAGAGACAGCTGTAAAGCATTGTGAAGCAATATATACCATTAATAAGTGCTATTGCTATTGTTATTTTCTTGCCAGAAACTGGATGAAAAGTTCAGCAACCAGCAAAAAAAAAAAAAGGGGGGGGGTCATAAACTGGTGTGCAGTATTTTTCAACCTTTTTTCTTCAGGGGAACCCTTTGGTGTTGTCAGATTTCTGGCAGAATCCTGGTTGAAAAACACTGCATTAAGCTGTACATCCTGAAGTTGAAATAGAATTATTTTACTGGCCAAGTGTGATTGGACACACAAAGAATTTGTCTTTGGTGCATATGCTCTCAGTGTACATTTAAAAAAAGATACATTTGTCAAGAATCATGAGGTACAACACTTAATGATTGTCATAGAGGTCAAATAAGCAATCAAAAACAATCAATATAAATCATAAGTATACAACTAGTTACAATCATAGTCATAAGTGGTAGATCGGTGATGTGAATGATGGGAATACTAATAGTAAGGGTAATGCAGCCTTAGAGGATGGAGGCAGAATCAGCAAGTGCTGCTACTGCTTGGGGATCCATGGCTGTGGAGTAGCAGAGAGAGAGAGAGGCTGCGCCGCGTACCCTCACCAGGATTGCCGGGCCTGAGCGGGCAATAAGTGGAGGCCATTTGCTCCATTCCACCTGCTTTCCCTCCCCATTTTTTGGTGGGGGCTGGTGGGAGGGTCGGAGTGAAGGCAAAGCCAGAGTGGACACCTTCCACTCCTCCCGCCCTCTCAGGCACTGAACCCGAGGGGAATAGTAGAGCGCACTCTCTTACAGTACCCTGCTCAGGGAAAAGGGAGATAATGAGTTGGCCACTTGGCCAAGTGCAGTGGCCTGTATGCAGGCATGGGAAAAAGGTGTGAGGAGGAGCGGGAGAGAACCTTGAGCCACCTGGTGCATCTCGTCCCTGGACTGGGAAGCTCCGTGTCGGAGGGCTGGAGAGGCAACTGCTCCCACCTCCTCCTCTTCCTCCTCCTGCCACTGCAGCCCGCAGTTTGGCTCCGCTGCTGCACCGAGAGGTTATAGAGACACTGCTGCTGCTATCGGCATCAACGTTGCCACCACTGCCACTCCTCTTCCTGCTTGGTGGCGGCTGCAGTCGGGAAACCCCTGGCTGGCCCTTGTGGAACCCTTGGGTTCCATGGACCCCTGGTTGAAAAACACTGCTGTGGTGACAGAATCCTGCAAATGGCCATAAAGGTTGGCTAGTTGTCAGGTACCTGAAATGAAGTCATGTAATTGTGGGAGAATGCACAGCTGTCAGTTTGCAGGTAGATTTGGAGGGGTTCCATGATAACTTTTAATGATCTCTAAGTGATTGATCATTAAGCAAGAACTATCTGTATAGTCTTTTTCTACAAAGAGAGAAAGGAAAGATTGGTAACCAAATTGATATAAATTGTTTTACTTCAAAATGGAAATAAGACTTTACAGTAACCTTTTATTAATTATCTGCTAATTCAAATGGCAGAAGTAATGATAAAACATGGAACCTTAAAATTCATCTATCCCATAAGGTTAGGAAATGACAAATGCAATCTCTAGATAATTCTTGGTTGATCTATGCCACATTTTGCATTGCAGAACTCCTCAAGAGCCAAAGACACACTATCACCATGACTGACAGTGAAGCAACTACAGCTTTGACAGTTATAATTACATTTATAATTTGCATTTAACTCTAAGGACAGTCATCAATTTGGCTCTCTCATTTATGGTAACTTTTTTTTGGGGGGGGGGGAACCATGTTCCATAACAACTATTTATTTGCAGTACTAGGGATGATAAATTTAATACATTTCTTTATTCTAAAGATGGAGTATGTAAAGGCTTGCAAGATTCAAGGTTCAGACATTAGATACGCAATACTGACATACTAGTCAAACTTTCACCTACCCATAGTATAGAATAAGTATTTTATATTAGTCAGACAAATGTATTTATCCATTTAATAATATTTATAACCTGTTCCAATTCAGAAGAACTAAGGGGTGCAACAATATTAAAAATAAAAATGGCATACCAAAAAATATATGAAATAAAAATTCACAATTTTATCTTACTAATCATGGACCAAGCAACACAAAAAAACAATGCAACAATTGTATAAAAAGGCTGATTATACAGGGTAATTCAAAAAGAATGAACTGATTTCATAACACCTTGCTTCAGTTCTCAAGCATCGTCATGTAATGAGTCAATGACCATTTGAAAGAGGACTTATCTAAGTTTTGAATGGCTGCCACAGGGGTGATGTAGTTGTGTTGTTCCTCCAGCAATGATCAGTTGTTTGTTTACTCTTGGAATGGTGAGTCCTCAAGAAAAGGCATTCTACATTGGGGGGGGGGGATACATTGCTCTTTGTGCTTGGTCTGCAAAGATCCCCAGACCTAACTGTGTGTGATTTTTGTCTTGTGGGAATAAGTAAAATATCATGTTTATGTTTCACTGCTACCCACTAACTTCGATGACCTTATATGTTGAATAACAATGGTGATCAAATCAGTGGATCATGAAATGCTGATAAAAGCCAAGGAGGAATTCTCTTATCGCATTGATATTGCTCATGCTGCAGGTGGTGGCCACACTAAATACTTGTAAGACAGGAAATAAAAGTTGATTGTGAGTAGAATACTTGTGACTTGGCTGGAGTTTTGTATTACTTTTCCTTAATAAAATATTGTGTCATGAAACCAGTTCATTCTTTTTGAATAATGCTGTATTTCATCTGCTTTGCTATTGATAAAAAACATAGTCTACCAAAAGGTAAGGGCAACAAGATTTTAGGATCTTTAACAAGTAAAGGAATTGTTGAATAAAATTGTTCTCTCCTTCCAACAAATGGGCCCATTGGAGGTGCCTATTAACATAGCATCATCTCCTTTATGTAGCAAGGCAAATTTTCATATGGAACTAATATTCTTTTTAGTAATATTCTACCAATCTGTACTAAGCAATTATGAAACATATATTTATATTTTCAGAATAGTTTAAAATTATTGTACAATGTTTGGAATCCAGTTAATGTTTTATTATGTTCCATTTTTATTTCATCTGCCTCGAAGTTGCTACATGTAAGTTTTTACATTTATTTGTAGTTACTAAATAAAGTATGGATTTGATCCAATTTTCTTTAGGCATCCAAAACTAGCAGCACAACTGATATCTTCAATGTATTTTGAAGTGCCTGTTAATTTATGATTGATTGATTGATTTAGGGCATCTTATATGCTATTTCAATCCAGTGGGATTCAGATCAGCTTATGTTTCCTTTTTATAGTAAGAAGATTAAAATAGTGCAAGAATATTACAAAAGAACATCTGTCAATAAAAAAAAAATATGGAAAAGCTATGGCCACTAGGAACAATAAACATCCAAACACAAACTAGGGTGGGGGCTCCCAACTCATCCCAACTCTCCCCATGGGCTCTCTTAAAACTCAATTTTTACAAAAATTCAACAAGTTAGTATTCATCTGATATTATGAGTTAAAGTATCCCAAAGAAGATAAAGGGTGATTAGAGGTTCTGGATCAAACCGTTTCAGGTATTATTAAAAGTGAATAAGTGTGGAAAATAGAAGAACCGTTTTTTTAGAAAGGGGAAGAAATAAAAGAAAGAGACTAAAATTAGAATGATGGCAAAAAAAGAAAACACAAAAATTTGTAGGAAAAAGTATTAGAAAAGAGATTAATTTTACAAAAGAATGAATAGAAACTAAGCTATAATTATATGTATACTACCTAAAATAGAATGAAAAGAAAAAATCGTGTCCAAAACTATTTTTTTTGTTATATTACTGTTCATATTAGCCGTTGAATTAATTAATTATCTGTTGTGTTTAATGGATATGTACAAATTGATTAGTTAAGTGATTCTTTTTTTTTCTTTTTTCTTTTTTGTAAGTGTTTCTTTCTTCTTTTTCTCTTTTTGTATGTTACATTGTATGTTTTCAATGTTTTTTATGTTTTGTTTTTAATATAAATACTTTAAATTTTTTTTTCAAAAAAAAGAAAAAATAGTGTCACACAGTGAAGGGTTGATGGTTCCTGCCGCTACCGGTGTACTTCACATGACACTACAGGTCTCCTGCAAGCATGTGTGCATGTCTGAGCAAAATTTTGCTTCTGTGCATGCACGCACTCATAAGATTTTGGTGGTTTCTTTGCTTCCGTGCATGCACGGAAGCAGAAAAATTGCCAAAAATTGCCAAAAATTGCCAAAATCTCACCCAACCACATGTCTTCTCACAATATTGTTTCCTGAGCATGCATAGAAACAAAATCTTGCTCAGGTGCACATGCACATGTGCCATTATTATTATTATTATTATTATTATTATTATTATTATTACAATAAATAAATAAATAATACAATAAAACAATAAAATACAATAAAGTAACCTGGGGCTGTGTGCGCAGCTCCATTTTCGCTACCGGAACACCATCCCCCACTCTCCAGATAGGAACCCAATACTGGTGCCACAAAAGTATATGTAGTTACGCTAATGGAAATATGGAATATTGAAATAAAATGGATATGAGGAAAAATGCATGTATTTAACTTCCTAAACATCTTTTGTAGCAGTGGTGGGTTGCTCTCGGTTCGGTCCAGTTCAGTGAACCTGTTGTGATGGGAGTCTTTGCCATCACACTTGTGATACAAACCGGCACTCACAAACTGGTAGCGACAGAATTTACAACCCAACCCACTACTATTATTCTGAGACTTGTGTACTTACCTTCATTTGTAAGTATCTTTTGTTTATTTATAAAATAGAATTTGCTCATCTGCTCATGTTTCCAATTTGGAAAAAGCAATTTCAACAGAACTTTGTAACTCTAAAAGTATACATTTCTCACCTAGGGAACGAGACATCTTCCTTTTTCTGCCCAAAGTATAGTTATGGGCATGTAAAACAATACATTTAGGAATTCAGCAAACTTAAATTAAAAGATGATGTACTTCTACAAAAACAATTGAAGATACTTGAGATGATATTTCTGTGGAACTCATAAATAGCCAGTTTGTGGTTTAAGGATCCACCAGGATGAAAACTAAAGCTCACTTATTATTTATAAATGGAGAACTACATCATTGTTTATAAAGGTAGCATTTCATCGGTGGGATGTTCATTACCACATTTAACCAAATAGTTACGCAAAGGGTTGTGTCTCTATCACTATACAATTTAATAACAGTGGTACCTCATCATACGAACTTAATTGATTCCAGGAGGAGGTTCGTAAGGTGAAAAGTTCGTAAGATGAAACAATGTTTCCCATAGGAATCAATGTAAAAGCAAATAATGCGTGCAAATCCTTCAGGAAAATCCCAAACTTTAGAAGGGAGGCGAACAGAGGGCAGGGAGGAGCAGCTAAAGGGGGCGGGTGGAAGAAGCAAGGCTAGGCTAAAGGGTGAGTGGGAAGGAAGAAAGGCAAGGGGGGTGCCCCTCCCTTTTCTTTCTTCAAAAGACACCCTTTTAGTGCCTTTGCAAGCACGTTGTTCTCTGCAAAATTTTTCCTCCCCCAAGCTGCCCCTCCCTCCTCCCTTTTCTTTCTTAAAAAGACACCCTTTCAGTTCCTTTGCAAGCACGTTGTTCTCTGCAAAATGTTTCCTACTCCAAGCAGCCCCTCCCTTTTCTTTCTTCAAAAAAGGGGAAACATTCATCCCAGCAGCAGCTGCTTGGGTTGGTAAGGTGAAAATAGTTCGGAAGAAGAGGCAAAAAAATCTTACACACCGGGTTTGTATCTTGAAAAGTTCGTTAGAAGAGGCGTTCGTAAGATGAGGTACCACTGTATAAAGTAGAAGACGGCCGTGAGAGCTGCAAATATTTGTGATTATTGATGAGCAGAATATTGCACATAGAAATTTGTATTCCTATCAGCAATTTGTCTGCAAATCCAGACCTCTTGTCACCTGGCAGTAGCTTCTCTGGATTATAGCCATAAACCAAATTATCATGTTTCTATATTTTTGTTTACTTAGGCAAGCACATTTCACTGTGGGCATAGTCCGTAATGGTTTGAATAACTCTATATCAAATAGCTTAGAGATTTTGGATTCTTGGGTTTATATAGAGCCACATACCATTTCGGAGATTTTTTTTTTTTTAAAAGAAATCCTCTGAAATATGCCAAGCAACTGTAGCACAATAGTTACACTATGTCTTGCTGTAAGCAAGTACAGTGATCCCCCGTTTATTGCGTCCCCAACCATTGCGAACAGGGTACTTCGCTATTTTTCAACCCGGAAGTCAAAATACCATCTACGCATGCGTGCCCGTTCACGCATGCGTAGATGGCAACCGGGAGATCAGCTGCTGGGCGGCTTCCCTGAGTCTTCCCCCTCTTGCTGGCATCAGCGAGGAGTTTCCCCACCGCCCACGCAAACTCCTCGCTGCCGCCCGCCCTTCGCCCGCCCATGCCGTTCATTCTCGCCGCTTTCGAGCTGAGTCCTGAAGCGAATTCGCTCCAGGACTCGGCTCGAAAGCGGCGACAGACAGCGCGGAGAAGCCGTTCGCTGGCGCTGTCTGTCGGCGCTTTCGAGCCGAGTCCCGGAGCGAATTCGCTCCGGGACTCGGCTCGAAAGCGCCGACAGACAGCGCGGAGAAGCCGTTCGCTGGCGCTGTCTGTCGGCGCTTTCGAGCCGAGTCCCGGAGCGAATTCGCTCCGGGACTCGGCTCGAAAGCGGCGACAGACAGCGCGGAGAAGCCGTTCGCTGGCGCTGTCTGTCGGCTCGAAAGCGGCGACAGACAGCGCGGAGAAGCCGTTCGCTGGCGCTGTCTGTCGGCGCTTTCGAGCCGAGTCCCGGAGCGAATTCGCTCCGGGACTCGGCTCGAAAGCGCCGACAGACAGCGCGGAGAAGCCGTTCGCTGGCGCTGTCTGTCGGCGCTTTCGAGCCGAGTCCCGGAGCGAATTCGCTCCGGGACTCGGCTCGAAAGCGCCGACAGACAGCGCCAGCGAATGGCTTGTCCGCCGCCTGCCTGCCCGCTAGCGAGGAGCCGAAGATTGGGGGCGGCGCGGCTGTTTTAAAATGTCGCCGCCGGCATGGGGGGCTTGCCAGCACCCCCCGGACCCCCAACCCGGGTTTGGGGGGCTGCTAGGAAGCCCCCCATGCCGGCGGCGACATTTTAAAACAGCCGCGCCACCCCCAATCTTCGGCTCCTCGCTAGCGCTGCGGGAGTAAAAACACCATTTGCACATGCGCAGATGGTGTTTTTACTTCCGCAGCGCTACTTCGCGAAATCCCGCTCGTTGCGGGGGGTCCTGGAACGGAACCCTCGCAACGAGCGGGGGATCACTGTATATCATCACTGATATTTAAGATGAAATAATTATTAGAATAAGATGAAAGTACTTTCCTGTTTGACATGAAGAATGAGATTCTCCTGAAGGATTAAATATACAATTTGTAATTTTTTCAAATTTATCATGGTCAGTAACACTTTTTTTCAGTACAGTATAGCTTGCACATGATAACAATGACCCTACTGAAAAATGGCCTTGGATGACTGCATTCTGCTTGCTCTACAAACATCCAAAATAGATTATTTTATTTATTTATACAGCTACCCATTTCATTAAAATGACACTGAATATACAAAATATTTTAAAAATTAAAAATAAAATTTAAAAAATAAGATTAAGATTTATTTAGCACCTTATTTATTTTTGGTCATAGATCAGTCACACAAGCATGTGGTGCATATACAGAAATACGTATACACATATACATACATACGTACGTACGTACGTACGTACATACATACATACATACATACATACTGTACATGTGTGTGTGTGTGTGTCTGTGTGTGTAATAGCAATAGCATTTAGACTTAATATACCACTTCATAGTGCTTTTACAGCCCTCTCTAAGTGGTTTTACAGAATCAGCATATTGCCCCCAACAATCTGGGTCCTCAGTTTATTCACCTTGGAAGGATGGAAGGCTGAGTCAACCTTGAGCCCGTGGTGAACTTTGAATTGCTGAACTACAGTTAGCAGTTAACTGAAGTAGCCTGCAGTGCTACACTCTAACCCCTGCGGTGGTGGGAGGCGGCAGATGGCTTAGGTGGGTGGGGGGGAGAAGAGGCGGCAGCGACGAGTGGCAGTAAGGCTCGGCTTCAAGTGGAGCGTACCGACCCTCCGAGAATTAAAGGGTAGGGATTGGGAGGCTGGGGCAGAAGCAGAGCTTTTTTTTAAATAAGCAGGACAGCTGGGGTGGGGGGGGGGGAGGAGATTTAAAATGCACAGTACTGTACATCGGGCGGCCACAGGAAAACCTGTGGTGTTCAAAAAAAAAACCACGGAGTATTATTTAAATTAATATTTTTTGAAAACCCATGGTATAGACTTTCACGAAAGTCAGACCCGCGAAAGTCAAGGGACCACTATACATATACATATATGCATATGATTCAAATCCCAATAAGGGTGTGGCTACCAGATGAAGGCAAATAAGCCCAAAATAGATCTATAGTAGTCTCCATAGTTCCCTCTAAGCTGAGCAGTGAGCAATCGCTCACTTAAAAATCATAATCAACTCAGAGTTTTCCAAACCTGCCCAGAAGCCGAGAGGGAAAGAGTGAGAGGGAAGGAGAGAGGAAGAGAGGAAGAGAGAGAAACAGAGAGAAAAAAGAGAGGAAGGAAAAGAGAAAGAAAAAGAATGGGAGTAAGGAAGAGAAAGAAAATCAAAATCTAGTTTGAAACTAGCTCAACTATTTAAGTGGCATTTTGATATTGATAGAGTTGCCCTATTATGAGCTCACTGTTATAGACACACACTACAGTACTGTATTTTATTTTGAAATTCTCTGAGGCAAAACAGGGTGGGTTTTTTATTTGTTTGCTTGTTTGCTTGTTTGTTTATTTATTTATTTATTATTTATTAATTTTTATTTATTATTTATTTATTTACTTATTTATTTATTTATTATTTCTGTGCCGCCCAGTCCTGAAGGGCCTGCCGCTCAGACACTATACTTTTCCGCCCCCCCCCCCCAAAAAAAAAAATTAGAGGGAACACTGGTAGTCTCCCTTCCCCTTCATTACCCGCAAAAATGTTACATATATACACACATACCCTGTATATCTATCTACATCTACATCACTAATCTCTAATCTCTAATCTATCTGTCTGTCTGTCTGTCTACCAACCTACCTACCTCTCTATCTATCTACACACACACACATACTGTATATTACAACTAATGTTTATGAAATGAGCTCTGCCTTATCTATACATACCCTGTCTATACCCTATTGGGCCTGACTTTCAATATTATCTAGGTTAATGCAGCATATTACTGTTTTCAAACAAAAGCAGATAGTCATGGCACAGTTTTAATTAAACAGGGCAAAAAACTAAATGTAGAACTTAAAGATAAACAGATAAATTTCACAATATTAATTTAGCTAATTCTTAATATTTTACACATTATATTATGTTTAATTCATTCAGGGGGTTTTCTTAAGATATTCTCTATCTCTTTATTTCTCAACAATTTTCCTACTTTTGACCTTAAAAGATATTTATAGTACTCCAATACAAATATTTCAGTACTATAAATAGATATGGGTTTTTACAATATTTTATTCTTAAATGTAATTTTAAATATCAAAGAAAGAAAAAACAGTGGAGCTTGAATAACAGCAATACAAAGCTGACAAGCAAAATTTCATTTTACTATCAGAGAAAGTCTTATTGTTTTTAATAGAAAACAAAGAATAGGACAATGCTGTTTTAATTAAAGGAACAAAATGCAAAGCCCTTAATTATAAACATATTTAAAAACTTGCTACACGAATGACTGATATTAAAGAAATGCATAATTGTTCTGTTCAACTTGCTACCCTAAAACTAAACAGATATTATTTGTTTACCATTTTATATTATACATTCTAATCTTTCACAGTGTTTATTTGTTAATGTTCATTTTCTAAATAAACAAGAACAAGAAAAATCTTATTTTAGGGTAGAAGAGATTAATTTAATGCCCAGATCTAGCTATTATATATCTACATTTTTTTAAAAAGAAAATTATTCATGAGAAAAATCCAGTTTCTTTAAGGCAAAGTATAAATAAGAAATGTGCTCTTGCTGGCAATTTCATATTGCACATGAATTTAAGAATGCATTAAGTGTGCAGGACTATTTGCTTGGATTTCTAATAATGAGAAATCATTGATGGGTTCAAAACTAGGCCTGAGGAAAGTAGGTACCACTCATTTTGTCGCTTGGCTAAAATATTGAGGTTGATATAATGACTTGACTCTTTATGTAAGATCATTGCTCAGTTTCATAAAGCTTAGCTACCTTGACTAGCTTCTTTGAGTGGCTTCTTTGAATTCCACTAAATATTTTATGGGGAAAAATTGAAACAAAGTAATGTACGTGTTAGCATTCAAATTTGTTCCATCATCCAGTTTGTTTTGTTTTATTTATCATTTTGGTAGTCTCTTAATTTTAAAAAAAATTTCATTCCACAGGTCTTCTCATTTTCTATCAATGAGGATCAGGACTTCAAGGCAATCTTGTGGTTCTGCATGAAAATAGTACTACATGCCAGTAGTAGGTTATAAATACTGTTGCTACCAGTTCACTTGTGTTTTTGTGTGTGCATGTGTGCACAATGCTTCTGCGCATGCACAGAAATGTCTCAGGTGGGTGGGCAGAGCCTCCTGAAACCAGACTGAAAGGAGTCCAGATAATCATCTTCATCCAAGGACTGCTGGAGTTGGAGCACCACCACCTTCTCAACAACCTTACTCAGAAAGGGCAAGTTGGAGACTGGCTTATTGTTCTTCAATTCTGCTGGATCCAGAGATGGTTTCTTGAGGAGGAGTCAAACAACCGCCTCCTTCAATGGCTGCAGAAATGACCCCTCACTTCTTGACTGGCCAAGACCAGCCAGGAGGGGCACAAGTCGAGTAGACAGGTTGAGGAACTCACCGCTCCCATGGTCTTGTCCACTTCCTCAGGAGCTACTAGGTCGAACTCTTCCCAAATAACAGAACTAAGACCTGACCCTGTCGTTCATTAAGAGCTTCACCCTTTTTAGCAGGCAAAGCTGAATGAAAAGCATTTCAGAAGTAAATTATGAGTGTGTGTCAATTACATGAATATGAGAAAATGCAAGTAAAATCTGTAGAATAGAAACTTGTGTTTTCCAGGTCTGCTTAAAAATTGTATTCTATTTACAGAATTTTCACTAATCAACAGCCAATCTTTTTTTAGTAATTTATCAGAATCAACCTAGCATGTTGGAATCAAATTGGATCTTAATGAGGAAATTCATTTTTATGTTTTATATCTTGCCTAACTACTATATTTTGACATTGCTCAATATCTGATATTCAAAACTTATAAATGTAAGAAACTGCAATATTTGAACTGGTTGTTACCACATCATAGAAATCTCTTTCAAAGTAGAAAAATAATTAGGTATCTTTGGATAACATGAACATGATTCATTAACATTTAACACTTCCTAACCATGGCCACTGCCGTGTCAAAAGACGCGTAGCGAACTAAACAAAGCTCGTCAGGAATGTAATCATTCACTGACTCCCCTTTAGGGAAGGACAAGTGGTGAATCAACCAAAATTCACCACTGGCCTTCTTGGGGACCACCCCCAGAGGCAAAACCCAGAGGGCAGACGAAGGTGGGCAAGCAAAAGGGCCCAACACCCTGCCCTCGGCCACCTCCTTCTGGATCTTAGATCTAACAATGTCTTCATGTCCAACAACTGACTTAAGGTTGCTAGACATGAAGGCCCTCCTAGATCCAAAATAGGGTATTCTAAACCCATCAAGAAAACCCTGCAGAAGCGCAGCCGCACTTCTACGTGGGTGGTAATCCCTCAGCATAACTTCCAACACTTCCAGCCTAACCGGACTGGGGCCCTTTTCCCCCAGGGGAAGGCTGACATTTGGACGATCCCGACCCGTCCTTGCCGTTCTTGGGGCCCTTGGGCTTAGGGCAAGCGTGTGTGACATGAGAGCCCCCAAAATTCCCACATGCATGTCTGAATCTGCATGAGGGGTGAAAACAAGTCCCCCTGGCTGCAAAATCATGACACGAGGGAGCGGTCCTTGCCCCTGCCCCAATCCCGGTGCAAGTCGCGGGAGTTGTAACTGGCTTGGCCTTCATGTAGTGGCCACTGTCAGTGCGCTCACCACCTCCAGCCCATGCGAGCTGTGTTGCATGAAACCATAAATCAGGGACCACCATGTCCCAAGGCAAGGTGCGTTCAAATGCCACACGCATCCTGAAAGACTCATCGTACTGCAACCATGCAGTCCCACCGTACTCATAGTGAGCACGGGCAATGAGATCAATATAATTAATCATGGAGGCAGCTCGCATGGGCTCCCTCTCAATGACCACCGACATATAGGTCAAAAAGGCATACAGTCATGAGCTGAAGCACCTATCCACCTTGAACTTTTTAGGCCGGTCAGTCTTCGCCTCTTCGTCCTTGTCCTTTTGGGGCACTTCGCGATTAAGAAGGGAGAACAAGTCCACGTATTCCCCCTTTCAAATTTGCTCCCTAACAGAGGGATGCAGGTGAAAACCCAAGGGGGTGGAAGGCAACCCCCAAGGAATGGCAGCGGCCCGAATGGAAGCCAAGGGATCTGGCCCAGTAACTGCTGCCACAGCCCCCGTACCTGCCCCAGCCAGAGGGGAAGCAGGTGCTGTGGGGGTCTGGGCAGCTGCAGCAGAAGCAACGGGTGTCGCCCAAACCTGATTACAGGTAAGAGCAGGGCAAATCCCGGTAAAACCAGTGGCCCCACTCCCCGAAGCCAGGGGTACAAAAACCTGTCCAGGCAAGGGGAGAGGCAGTGTGTAGTGAGTCTGCATGACCATCTCAGCTGACATCATGGCTCCAGGTGTCCCAAAAGAAGGTTCTGCAGAGACTGTTCCAGATGCCGCTGCAAGAGACAAAGCCTGCCCGGTCTGGGCCTCTGCATCACTTGGGGGTCTGCCAAGAGCAGCAGGAGCTGAAGGAGCCACGCCTCCCGGCCCATAAACGGACCGCCACCTGGCATCCAACTCATCCAGACGTTTGATGACCCTGGACCAGGAATGAGCAGGTAAAGATGAGTCACCCACCGGTGGGTCCCAGGGCCTACCCCCAGCCCTCCTGGCCCTATTCTTGGCCTCCTCACTAGCCAGCCGAGCCCTGACCGAGGGCCATAAAACCCTTCGTGGCCTGGTCGCTGGCTCCGGGGGAGGGGGCAAGGCCTTTTGTCTTTTAGGGGCCATGACCCTGTTATCGATCAGATAAACTAAAAAACCCACCCAACTCCCAACTTAAAATGCTATGGGCCAGGTGCCCTAAAGAAACCTTCCCCCAAAAGGCCCTAGGTCACTGAGGGAAAGAGTTGGGGGGGGGCTCATAAAGCTGCCCAGGAGGGAATCCGGCCCCTAAAATTGCCTAATATGGCCAGGCCATCAAAGCCTGAGCACCAGGCCTAAAGGCTCACCACGCCCCCCCCCCCCAGGCCTAAACTAGCCCAAAGAGGGGTAATAGGCCAGTCTGGCCCAAAGGAACCGCCTCAGAAGATGACCCCAGGCCTACACAAGGCTGAAAAGCAAAGGCTGATCCAGTCCTAAAGGTAACCCTTCTGAGGGGAAGCAAAGGCCTGCAGGCCCGATCCTCCTTGCCCCCAAATGGCTGTGCCACGAGGCCACCCAAAATGGCCACTCTGAGTCTTCAGCGAACACTGCTGGGTATTCTCCTGCTCGTTGTCGGGCCGAAAAGGAAGCCCCGAGCCTGCGCAGCTCTTTATAAAGGGCTGGCAGGCCACACCCCTGAGCAACATCATATCACGAGATCCCAGCCAACAAAATGGCGGCTGCGCCGGCACCGCATTTCCCCAGCACCACAGCAAATCCAGCCGGTGCTGAGTCACCGGCTTGGCATTCTCCAAAAAGACCTTGACTTTGTCTCTGATTGGTCTAACACATGGCAACTCCAAATCTCAACCAACAAATGCTCTGTCCTCAACATCAGCAAAAAGAATCAGAACTTCAAATATATCCTGAATGATCAAAATCTCACAAATAACCCCCACTCAATATTAATTTCAAATGGTCTCAGTGCCAAAGCCCACTGCAACAACATTGCCAAAAAGACTTCTAGAGTTGTTAACCTAATCCTACATAGATTCTGCTCCAGCAATCTCACACCTCTTACCAGAGCTTACAAAACTTTTGCAAGACCCATCCTTGAATACAGCTCATCTGCTTGGAACCCATACTGCATCTCGGACATTAACACACTTGAAAATGTCCAAAGATACTTCACCAAAAGAGCTCTTCACTCCTCCACCCGAAACAGAATACCCTACAAAACTAGACTTACAATCCTTGGCCTAGAAAGCTTAGAACTACAATGCCTTAAACATAATCTAAGTATTGCCCACAAGATCATATGTTGTAACGCCCTCCCTGTCAATGACTACTTCAGCTTCAACCACAACAACACAAGAGCACACAACAGATTCAAACTTAATTTTAACCACTCCAAACTTGACTGTAAAAAATACGACTTTAGTAATCGAGTTGTAATGACTCAGTAGTGTCATCCCCTAACCCTCAACACTTTATCCCTAGACTATCCATGGTTGACCTCTCCAGATTTCTAAGAGGTCAGTAAGGGGCATGCATAAGTGCACAGGTGTGCCTCTGGTCCCTTGTCCTATTGTCTCTCCTATATTTCTTTATATTTCCTTATTTTATTTCTATATATTTTATCCCCACATATTTTCTTCTATTCTTTCATTGATATAATTTACTATGAGTATAATCTCTGTAACCTTCACTATGTTTTGGACAAAATAAATAAATAAAATAAAAATAAAAACATAAAGAAGTTGAATTGCAGTAAATTATTGTTTCCGCAACTGTATCAAGACAATATATCTCCCAAATCAACACACTAATTTAGAACATACATAGTTCTATTCTCCCAAAGCACTAATGATTTTCATTGGAAGAAAAACTAGTTGCAAAGATTGCTCAAGTGATAACCTATTAAACATATAAATATTCTGTTTAGTCATATTATTCATACATACCACCCATTGCAATAAGTTGGGAATAACTGCAGATCATATTCCTTTGATAGACGCTAACTGAGCATGTGTATCACTTTTGGGGCTGCCCTTGAAGAATGTTTGGAAACTTCAACTGGTGCAGAATGCAGCAGCACAGATAGTAAATAGTTGCCAATTATTCAGCACAGGTTAACATCTATATTCTATGATCTGCATTGGTTGCCAGCATGCAATTCAAGATGCTGGTTGTTACCTTTAAAATCATTCATAGCTTGGGATTTAGTAACTTGAGAGACCATCTCTCCCCAGTTGTTTCTAGGCAGGATGCACAAGTTTCAGGTTCCATCAGCTAAGGAATGCTTGTGAGCAGAGCCTGTAAATGTCTCTTCTGCATAGCACCCACCTTGTAGATCATGATTTATTTTTGGCTGCTATATATTTTAAATTGTATTATTGACTTCTAATTTTTTTTTACATTTTGTTTACCACCCAAAGTCACTTGGTGAGATGGGCAGATATAACTTGACTGGATACATAAAATGTGTTTGCATACATATGTTCCACCCATAATAGATTTAGAAATATGTGGGCATTCTGTCAATCAATGGATAATATTGAGGATGTACACCTGAAGAAAGACAACATCACATTAAGACAAGTACAAAGTGATTCTTAAAAGGAACAAAACTATCCATTTTTAATGGAAATACCTGCTAAACATTAGGGAGGAGAGTAAGTTAAATTTAAAATTTGCATCATGTGTATACAATCTTAAGGTGGCATTCAATAAAACTGTTAAAAAGAATACAGTTTAAATTAGTGTTTAAGAATTTAAAAATATATTATAAAAATGAGAGCAATTCATATGAGACAATAGCTAAATATGAAGCCACAGTGAAATCCAACAAAAATGGGATGGGAATATATTTCCTATATCTAAGTCTGAAGTAGCAATTTATACTCAGTACTAATTAACAATCTTGAAAAGATGGTATAAGAAAATGAAAAACAATTTAATATAAAAACAAAACATGTTAGACAGAATTCAAATTAACTTTGTATCATAGAAATTATAAACCTGTTCATAATGTGTTGTACTGTATACTGAGAGGAAGGGAGAAAATCAGGAAATATTTTAGAGATAATTGTACAGATATACAACAGAGATCTGTGGGATAAAATCTTCAACACTTTGATCCAAATCATAACTCAAAATGTTTACGACAAATTAAAAATATGTCCATATGTTCAGTATCCAGGTTACAAACAACATTTTGCAGCATGTTTTGTAAATAATAAAAAAGTTTAATTTAATACAAAAATAAGTACTAGCATACAGTATTTTAAAATATAACCGTTTTCTGAGAACAGTCCAAAAACCGCAATCAAAATAATACAAACATATATTATAATGTTTAGTAAGTAGACTGGGAAGTCCTTTGATTTTATTATACTAAAATATGTACATTACAATGAATTTTAAACTACTTATGCTGCAGTTGGTATAAGGATACCCACTGTTTACAACTCAGACACCTTAGCAGAAGAATACAGCTGAGTACAGAACAGATTGTAAATTTTATCAGTAATTGCACAACTTTAAAGAATCTGTGGCTATAAATGCAGAATGTGTAAATTAATGTCTGTAGTAGAGTCTGTTAAGGGAAGACATTTGAGGACAGTGTAATCTAAATCTGATATTTAAACAAGTTTGCAAGTCAAATTAGCCATTGATATAAAAAGTACATAATAAAAATATATGCTTTTTAAAAGAAGAAGGCATATTTAAAATTGAAAAGTAATAAGCTGGAAGACTTAGTGATAGCTGTCATTAAAAAAATCTGGCAGAATATTATATTTACAATATGTAGTAAAACTGTCAAATTGGAATTTATAAAAGCATTTATCCTCAAAAAATAAATCATTTTAGCAAGGGCAACTTAATAACCTCTACAGTTCATTTGAATGCCTGGGCAATGAGATAGCCAATTTAATAGAGCTTTGCACGGAATACATCATAGTTTTTATGGCAAAGAAAAGTTAAGTTGAAAACAGATCCCAATTTAGTTTTTTATTGTATCCTTTCTCTCTCTCTCTCTTAATATATATATATATATATATATATATATATATATATATATATATATATATATATATATATATACACACACACACACACACACACACACACTGTACCTATTTGGACAATATTAAGGGGCGTGCATAACTGCATCTTTGTGCCTACCGTTCCTGTCCTATTGTCTTATCTTTTCTATCTCTACTTTATACTTATATTATGTTAAACATATTACAATACAATACTATATTTGTATGACAAATAGATAGATAGATAGATAGATAGATAGATAAATAGATAGATAAATAGATAAATAGATAGATAGATATTGTGCTATGTCGTAGTACATTTTAAAGTAAGTTTCTAATTTCTGAGAATTAATCCACCGCTTTGGATAGGATGACTGTTGTTTATTTCTTCCTGTTCTTTTCTGGATGTACTTCTGGCATGCTGTTTCTGTATTATTTTAAAATTGTTTGATTAATGATTAATATTTGATTTATTATGATTAATAAATTGTTTTTGAAGTTGAAATGTTTATGGGATTGGAAGCTGAGCAGACTCACTGGGATACATGCAGCATATAAATTACATTTATTATGGTTGATCACACAGGCAGATTTGGCATTTGTGTCCACCTACTGAGTCATTCATTCATTCATTCATTCATTCATTCATTCATTCATTTATTCATTCTATTTTTATGCCGCCCTTTTCCTTAGACTCAGGGCGGCTTACAACATGTTAGCAATAGCACTTTTTAACAGAGCCAGCCTATTGCCCCCACAATTCGAGTCTTCATTTTACCCACCTCGGAAGGATGGAAGGCTGAGTCAACCTTGAGCCGGTGATGAGGTTTGAACCGCTGACCTTCAGATCTACAGTCAGCTTCAGTGGCCTGCAGTACAGCACTCTACCTGCTGCACCACCCCGGCTTCATTAAGATCTCAAGATCTTCTCAAGATCTTGTTGATTGGTGGTGTCAAAGTGTTAATACTCTGTACAAACAATTGGATTGGTGAAGTACAAAGAAGACAAAAATGAATGGTTGTATGGATTGAAGTAATATAACTTTAAAATGTATGCTATGTTCTGACTGGCTGTAGTATTACAATTTTTTTTATTTTATTTGATCTGATCTGATCTTATTTGATTTGTATGTCACCCCTCTCAGTAGACTCGGGACAGCCATAAGACAGAGCTAGAGATCATGGCTTATTTCTCTCTGTTGTTTCAATTCTGTTTGAGTCTAATCGTGAGTTCTGTTGTTATATTCTGTTATTCTGATGTGTTTATAAGCTGTAATATCTTTGTTGAATGTATATATGACAAAAACAAACTGGTAAGAAGATTATTCTAATTCTAGAGATTAACTGATTTGAACATGTGTGACTTGGAATGTTTATTTGGACCGTTCTTAAAGTAAACACTATCTGTGTATCTGTGTATGTGACTGGATAATTATTCATATCTACTGAATATCTACTGAAATACCCGTTTCTATGTGCATGTTCTTTATAACTCAGGGTTGCTCTGCACACACCTTAACAAGATGTAAGCCTTTCAAAGAAAAACTGCCTTTTGCAATTGACTGGTGGTGATTTTATTAATGCCAGTGGTGTTTGAGTGGTGCTCCAGAGGTTTTGATTTAGCATCCAATGTATCTATTATTATTGATACTATCTTGGCTTTCTTTTGCCATAATCGCTATTTGCAGCTCTTTATTTTGAGAATTTCTCCAGTTCCTTCTCTTCTCTTCTACTTGTTTGAGAGCAACTGCAACATCTATTATTCAGACTTTTTGTCTTTATTATCAACAATTATTAAGTGTTGAGTGTTGTATGGCAGATGCTTTTCTGTTTGAATTCTAAACTCACAGAGTACTTCAGCATCTTCATTTGGTATATCTATTTTGTGGTCCCCCCCAGTTCTTATTAGCAGGACAAAGATATTTCTTTCAGGTATCGCGAAGTATCATTCTTGTTGTTTGTCATGTCTTTATTTTAGTCAATCTGTGCTACCTTCTTGCAACATCTAACTACGTGGACCACAATTTCTTCAGCTTTTTTGCAGACAGGGCATTTGCTGTTTGTTGCTGACCTCTCACTTCTAATTTAATATGTATTTTTTCTTAAGACTTAGTTTTCTGCAGATAGAATTAGCTCCCCTGCTCTTTCTTCAGCTTTCCTTCTTTTAGCATTTCCAAGCATTGTTGTCATCTACATTTTTATGCAATTTTATGTAATATTTCTCTTTGCTGTTTTTCTTTTTTGTTATTCAGTTAGTCTTTCCTATAGGCCAGTTTGGTCTCAGTAAGCTTTAATGTATCTTCTTCACTGTTCTTCAAATACTTTTCCAATTCTCTGTCTTTTTTCAATTGTCCAATTGAACATTCCACATTTATCTATGATGCTTTGTAAATAGAATATTTCAGCATTGATGAAAGGCACGATTCATTGTCATTTTTCTGGTCTTCATCACCTCAAGGCTCGACTACTGTAACGCTCACTACATGGGGCTACCTTTGAAAAGTGTTCGGAAACTTCAGATCGTGCAGAATGCAGCTGCGAGAGCAATTATGGGCTTCTCTAAGTATGCCCATATTACTCCAACACTCCGCAGTCTGCATTGGTTGCCGATCAGTTTCCGGTCACAATTCAAAGTGTTGGTTATGATCTATAAAGCCCTTCATGGCACCAGACCAGAATACCTTCGGGACCGCCTTCTGCTGCATGAATCCCAGCAACTGGTTCAGTCCCACAGAGTTGGCCTTCTTCGGGTCCCGTCAACTAAACAATGCCGTCTGGCGGGACCCAGGGGAAGAGCCTTCTCTGTGGCAGCTCCGACTCTCTGGAACCAGCTCCCCCCTGAGATTAGGATTGCCCCCACCCTCCTTGCCTTTCGCAAACTCCTTAAAACCCACCTCTGCCGTCAGGCATGGGGGAACTGAAACATCTCCTCCTTGCCCATGTTGTTCTGGTGTTTGATTGATTGTGTGCTTGTTTTTTATATATTCTGGGGTTGTTTTTATGAATATTTTTTTTTAGCTTAAAATTGTAATTGGATTGGTGGGTATTGGATTTGTCACTATGTACTGTTTTGCCATTGTTGTGAGCCGCCCCGAGTCTGCGGAGAGGGGCGGCATATAAATCCAATAAATCTAATAAATCTAATCTTCCTATCTGGGTCTAGTTAAATTTGAGTCAAAACTACTATTGCAACTGCATATCTAATAACTAAAATTGCCCAGGTCTATTATTATCATTCATCACACAATCAAGCAAGTCTGGATTTGCTTTTGTTTTTTTCTATCTATTGAGTCCTTTCCAAGGATCTTGGAAAGGCACATGTGGATATTCAATAGTATTACAAATATCTTTGTAGGGTGCTGCTAGGATCTGTTTTTCTGTCTTGGTAATAGGGGTGAATGCTTAAACCTTCCTGCTTATTTTCTCTGTAGATTTCTTCACCTTTGCTTTTATGTAGTTTTCAGGTGATACGGCCTCTTTCAGTCAGCACAAAATCATTTCCACTCTCTTTTGACTGTCCCATGACATTCTCTTCCCACATTCATGCTTTCTGTCTTCTTTAGATGAACTATATGCTGTAGGCTAAAAAAATGCCAGCTCCTTCCCGAACACACTCAGGCACCATCAACAATTTAGCAATTCAGCGATTATCAGACTTTCCCTCTAGCTATTCTGGCCTCTTTTTATTCATCGGTTAGCAGCTGGCAAGTGACAGAGAACATATAGAAATTTTTGATTCTTTTGAAATAGCTTTGAAGCTGTTACATGGGGAAAAAGTTGTAACTTCTGGAAGCTTGGCTACTGTCCAAAATAGGCAAGGTGAAAATTGTACTTTCACTATTGGATACAGTTAATATTTTTTTAAAAAATATTACGTTACATTGAAGGATATTTGAGCCACTTGTCTCAAAATGTATAGGGTCTGCTGCTTGAACAGGGTGTTGGACTAGAGCAGTGTTTCCCAACCTTAGCAACTTGAAGATATTTGGACTTCAACTCCCAGAATTCACCAGCCAGCGAATGCTGGCTGGGGAATTCTGGGAGTTGAAGTCCAGATATCTTCAAGTTGCCAAGGTTGGTAAACACTGGACTAGAGAACCACTAAGTTCCAGCTCTATTCTGATTGAAATTGGATACATATAACTATGGAATTAAATGTATATAGCTATGTATAATTAGCAACTGGATCTTTTTTCCTATTAATTAGTTTTTTCCCTGTCTTAATTCCCCATCTTCCCTGTTTTAATCACTATAATAATTTTTTTTGGGGGGTGGGGGTTCTCCCTTATTATGCAATCATTGTTTAGCAAACAATCCCTCAAATTGTTACAGCCACTTTTGCATATAGTGTCTTATTGGAAGTTTTCACAATTCAATTCTTCATTCAAGAAACTAAATTGGGAAATGCAAACTACTGAACACAAACTATATGTATCACATGTTTTTGCTGAATTTTTAAAATTAAGGGAGACTAGGATAGCACTATTTCAGCCTTGTTCTGGCCTCATCAGCTAGCCATACCCTTACTGTATGTGTGTGTGTGTATGTGTGTACACATACACACACATACACTGTATGTATGCATGTATCATATATTAGTTTCACCTTTTAAGTTGCATTACTGAAATAAATGAAATTTTGCACGATATTCAAATTTTTTGAGTTTCAGCTGTGTTTATAGGTGCCAAAATAATGCCATAATTCTGCTCTTGCTCTAATCTCTGCTACAGTAACATCAGAGGTGTTGCTCTTTGTAGAAAAAAGGAGGGGTAACAGCAAAATTTATAAAATTCACAATTACATCTACCTTTCTAGAAGATCATTAAGGCTGGCTGTTTGCTGAACTGTTGTTCCAAGTGAGACAAGTATTTCTGTGTTTAAGAGGATAGTGTTAAGGCATTTGGTAGAATATAATAGGGTTTTTTTAATGCTACCTGGGTTTTTATAATATGGATAGTCACATTTTTTTTCTAATAAATTAGTTTAAGTTTGAATATTTGAATCATATAATAAATCATCTGCTGCACGAATCCCAGCGACCAGTTAGGTCCCACAGAGTGGATCTTATCCAGATCCCGTCAACCAAACAATGTTGTTTGGTGGGACCCAGGGGAAGAGCCTTCTCTGTGGCGGCCCTGGCCCCCTGGAACCAATTCCCCCCAGAGATTAGAATTGCCCCCACCCTCCTTGCCTTTCGTAAGCTGCTTAAAACCCACCTCTGCCGTCAGGCATGGGGGAATTGAGATACACTTTCCCCCTAGGCCTTTACAATTTTATGCATGGTATGTCTGCATGTATGATTGTAATGGGTTTTTAACTGTTTTTAGTATTGGATTATTGTCATACACTGTTTTATTACTGTTGTTAGCCGACACAAGTCTGGGGAGAGGGGCGGCATACAAATCCAATAAATAAATTAAATAAATAAATAAAGTATTTATTCATTAATATTTCATATGCACCAATCCTGCATATTTTAATGTGAAGGCTGGCATACAATATATCTGTAGGCATTTTGCCTTGCTTCTCTGGGTTTGGCTTAATAGGGCATTCCCTAGTTTGTCCAATAACATGCAGAGTTCAAGTCCTGCCTTTCAGATAATGATCAAATCAGAGTGATATATTGATCTGGACATTAAAACCAGGAAATGATTTATTGAAACAATATATGAAATGTCCATGAGCACAAAGAAATGTTTGCTTACAGCCTTTGCTATTACTTTCTCCAATTAATGATGCAAAAGAGTAGTGCAGGAATTGTCTACTACAGTCTTTTGTACCTTTCCATTAGCCAGCTACGGTGGTACTGGCTGGCAACGTGGGGACATTGAAACAAAGAAAGTAAGGCAGGTGACTCTGGTATTTGTACTTTTAAGTAAACTGATCGTATCCATACTGGTTTTAGCCATCAATTCAGGGTGTGCATTGATGTAACACCTTGATAGAAAGTAAACACAACATGATGTGAACAAGAGTCTTCAAACGATTTCTGAAAACTAAATGTTCAGAAAAAAAAAAGAATTCAGACACATACAATCACATACAGGTATTCTAGCAAGGAGGGTAAATGTAAAGAGTTATTTATAGATCATTTTAAAAGAAACCAATTGCTTTGAATATGTTGCCTTATCAGCAGACATCAGTCACTTCTTTGAATTCTACTGCTATTAAAGGCTACCATTAGGCATGTCAAAACCAAGCAGAGAACAAATGTGTTTATTAAATTAGCATTATAACTTTTCATCATTATGTAAAGCCCATACATCCTTTCCTAATTTAAAATTGGCATTTCTTTACAAAAAGTTCTGGATCACAATGAGCTTCACACACAGTATGCTATTTTCTTGGATTAATGGCAAAGAAACATACATGTATAATCAGGTAACATTGCTGCTACTGATGTAACTCATTTGTAATTTATGCAGTTTCCTCTCTTCTTTTTAATGACAACATTTTTCATGGAAGTGTTCTGCTTTCCTCAGCTTTAATATCAAGTCATTCATTTACAGAGAAAAGAAAAAAAGGACAAATGGATTGCCAAAGCAATAAACAATAAGGTGCAAAAGAGCCCAGATAATTTCTATTAAAAATATAGACTGGCTGCATGAGGAGATATACAAATACAGTCAAAAGCATTGCCTTCTCTTATAGTAAACATTTCTAAGACTGTAGAAAGTAGCCATTGCATCAATTTTAAAAGTTAATGTTTATATTTCTCTATAAACTATTTAACATGAGAGCTGAAAAAAGTCCAGTAAAATTCTAAATCTAAGCATAGGCATGTCATTAATTAAATAATAGATACAGGAGGAATTGTTTAGCAATGTCTGTGGGGTTCACAAATGGAAGTTCTATTGTCATAAAAATATTGTTTAAATAAATAAGAGAGACAAAGATAGAGAAGAAGCTATATGTCTTGATAATGGATATCAGGAAACCCAACAATTAAATTTTTACTGTAAAATAGCAAAGATATCCAAAACAAGAGTGGAAATGAATGGACACAAACACACACAACACACCTTTTCACTGAGCTAAATGATGGTTAGGCTGTAGCAGATATACATTATATGAATGATACTAGAAACAATAAACAAATTTTACTTGCTTCTCCTTTCTTGTGCCTTATAACTTTTATCAGTTTTCATCAGTAATCACATTTGCAGCACTAACATGATAACATGTCAAATTTAAACTAAAACTCAGGGCAGGGAGATCTCAGTTGGTTTTGAACCGTAGCAGATAATTGTTCAGATGACTTCTGCAATGTTTCCAAAATCCCCAGTAATTCTTTGTAGTTGAACTTTAATTTCAACCTCTCTTATCTAAATTATTTTCATTTCATAAACTTGCAAGCAACTGAACTCCTGGCATCCTATCAATGTGAAATAATCACTGTTTAACTTTAGGAACAAAGTATATAGATTCTTCTTTGGGACAATAAAATTTTCCCCATGCTTCAGCTTTCTATCCTCTTAGGTGATTCCATACATTGTACGGATACATGCAGGGGTGGGCTACTGCCCGGACAGGGGGGAACACGGTGGGGTAGCGAAAATGGAGCTCCACCGCAGAGCACCCAATTTGCACTGAAATATGTTGAAAGAAAATGCAGGGTGTCCTGCATAAGCCATGCCCACAGTGTGGTAGTAAAAATTTTGGTAGCCCTTCACTGGATACATGAGACATGACTAAATTCAAACCTTTATTGTCAGAGTAAAACATGTGTACAATGAGATTGGCTGAGCCTTCCTTCATGCATTCCCCCAACAGTACAATTTACAGTGAAAGACACAAAATTCCTGACCTGTGAATCCCACTAACAAACACACAATCCTACTATTCCATGTGATCTTATTGCACATCACGCCAGCCCCGCAAGTCAATCATACGATGTTGTTATAAAGTTATTTTCCATTCAGAAGTCTGACAGCCCACATATAAAAACTATTCTTCAGCCTGTTTGCACATGATATAGATAGAGTGGATGGATGTGTCACTGCTCCATGTAGATTCTTTCCATATCTCTTTCTTTTATCATTAAATTATTATACATAAATCAACATTGGATGGGATGAATATCTGACTTTGGTTATGGGAATTTAGAAGGAAATTGACACACCTAAGATGTTCTGCCGGCGTGTTTCAACCGCCCGTAATTACAGGGTAATTAGTCCAGGAAGACCCACACCACACGATAAAAGGAAAACCCAAAAGTTTTTATAAACAGAAAAACAGAAACAGCTCCCTTTTTAAATGTCAAAGGGATTTTCTGGTACACACAAGGCACAGGTTAAATGCAATCCAATTGCTCACCCAATAACTGGGAAATTGACTCCAATTCTAAAGTCCAGAGAGTCTACACACAATCTTGAACAGCACAAAAACCACGATCTTGATGAAACAATGAATCAGATAAACTGCCATGAGGCTAAAACACCAGATTGCACTTTTATCTGTAACACTAATTACAGCAGGCCCACCCAACCACAGGTGGCCTCATTTTCTCTTGTAATAATCCTTCAGTTGTTGTCTCCTATGCATCACTCTACGCATGCGTGGATGTGCCATTAATTCTTGTTCAGAATCCAGGGATGATACAGATGATTGATCTCCTCCTGGGCTGTCTGCCAAATTCTCCTCTTCCCTGTCACTCATGCTTCCTTGGTCAGAGGAGGCTTCGTCGGCAGATTCCATCGGGAGCAAAACAGGCCTGCGGCATGTGGATATTTGCCCCAGATCCACCTGCATATTCCTTGGGGCAGGAGCTGGGCCAGAGCTAACCACAATGTAAGAGTTATACGATTCAGTTAATTATGGCAACTGGGACTGTAGGACATCCATTGCTAAGTGATGCAGTCATGCTTTACAACCATATCACCTAGCAACAGAAATTCTTGTTCCAACATCCATCATGTGTTGAGAACAACCTATATGTCTTCTTTGAAAGCATTTTCCATATTAAAGAGAGTATTGAAAAGTTGTCTGCTCGGAATAAGTCTTACTGAAAATAAAAGTGCTTACTTTCATTTATATTTGTATAAGATTACAATCTGCATTTCCTGTTCTAATAGCGAAAGCTATTTGATCCATAAAACAGGTAGTGTAATAAAGCAGAGCTTGACATTTTCGATGTACAAAGAAAAATTCCAATAATTCTGATAGCAAATGTTTCTGTAATGAAATGATAACATGGGTCTATTGGATACAACAACAAAAAACAGGCAAATTAAATGAACAGCATTGATCAAGTCTGATTGACTGATGTTTTAAGACAGTGATTGAGATCAATGACTGATTAAATATTCATGATGTTAGTTTCAGGGAATATTGAACTCCTTAACAGCAAAATCAATTCATTAAGTTTATTAATGAGGTTTCACAATTGTTTGCTGTTGCTGTATAATCTAAAAACGGATTAAAGAAGAAAAATATTGAAGCTACATTCATACACTTTCAGTATACCAATGCAATCCTTTTTTTCTTTTTGGCTTGGTTTATTTTGCACTTACCTCTTAATTTCATGGTAAGTTTCAGCAGAAATTTGATTCTGGTTTAGTATATTATACAGATCTAACTATTTTATTTTTAAAGCCATGCTTAAAATGGCTTGTTTGCATGTTATACAAATATGGTTACTTGATATATCATGTTTAAACATATCACAATCATAATCTCAGTCATTTTTTAAAAGATCTGTATTTATTAAAAAGTATATAATACTATAGGACAGTGATGGCGAACCTATGGCACTGGTGCCACAGGTGGCATGTGGAGCCATATCTGCTGGCATGCGAGCTGTTGCTCTAGCTCAGCTCCAACATGGATGTGTGTGCCAGGCAGCTAATTTTTGGCTCGCACAGAGGCTCTGGGAGGGCATTTTTGGCTTCCAGAGAGCCTCCGGGGGGATGGGGAAGGGCCATTTTACCCTCTCCCAGCTCCAGGGAAGCCTTTGGAGCCTGGGGAGGGTGAAACACTAGCCTACTGGGCCCACCAGAAGTTGGGAAACAGGCCGTTTCCAGCCTCCAGAGGCCTTTGGAAGGTAGAGGAAGCTGTTTTTGCCCTCCCCAGACATTTACTTATGGATGAGGGCACTCATGCATGCGCGATAGCACGCGCACACGCTCTTGGTACTCGAGGAAAAAAAGGTTCATCATTGCTGATGACATACTTCCAAGTAGATATGTGTGGTCACGATCTATTAGGTATCATAAAAAAACAATAATCATTCATCAGTGCAAAGATTTAATATTCATTATAGGCCACGTGATACCATTTTTCTGGGATTTTGGAAAAGTTCAGTGATGTGATCATAAAGGCTATTGCACAATTTTAAATTTAATTGCACAAGGTGTGCCTTCCATGTTATTCTAGATACATTATGTGAATGTCCCTTGAACCAGGCCTGGCAGCCTAAGTCACTCATTTCAATTTGTTTATTGAATTTAATTTGACTTATTTGACTTATATGCCGCCCAAACAAGATACAAATAGAAGTAGTTTGCAGTCATGTGAAATAATTTTTGGTTATTTTCCCTTGCCTTATTTATTTCTATATTAAAAAGACCAGGACATAAAATTCACTTCCCAAACTTCTGGTATGCTATTTTATTTGGGTGGGTAGGTCTGAAGGTTGCTTCTGGGATAGACAAATAAAGAATGCCAGGAATATACGCCAAAAGGATAAATTCCTAGCAAGGTCACCCATGTTCTAGACATTATTTGAAGGAATTAAAGATCAAGATTGTTTACAAAATGAAAGGAATATAATATCAGTTTATCTAATTAAGGTTAAAATAGTGATGTTTTCATCTCTGATGAGCCTTAGTAGACTTTTGCTGAATGAAATTATGAAGTTTTAACATTTGTTTAAAGATAACAAATGGAATGTAGGAAAAAAGGTATCATTTGTGCATTTTAAAAGGTGATGTGTTATTAAAATTGTTTATATTTGTTGTGATAAAGAGAAAATTTATTTTATTACATATTTATTTTCTATTTCTTTCTGTTGTCATTTTGCACCATCGATTTTTATTTTCTTTTAAAATTACAGTATTATTAATTGTTTAATATAGTAACTGTATTTTAAAAATAAAATTACTATTTTTAAAAAAATGAATATTTTGAATGGTTCATTCAAAATATCTTCAGCCACAAGATCCATGTCAAAATAGGTCAAACCACCTTGTGGCTACAAAGCCTAGCAAATCATTTGATTCTCATAAATTAAGGAAAATACAGTATAGAAGCATGACTCTTGCTACATCTTCATGATTAGATGATAGCCAATCCTAGAGGAGACTGAAATGAGTTACTGTAATTTCCAATGAGTCAGTGTTTTATGCTGTTTACCAGTACAATTAAATCAATCAATGAAGACATTTATGTTTGAAAATAGATGACAATAGTTTCTTCTCTTCAGAATTCACTCTACAATCTCAATCAGCATAAAGAACTTTCTATGTCATTCCCTAAATGTTTAGTTAAAGAAAACAAATTTTTCAGTCACATAGATATTTGTCCCATTGCTTTACATTCTGCTATATTCCCTATGCAAGATGATTCTAATCCTGCCTAATTGCAGACCTAATGAGCAGAACAGTTCAAGTACTACTAAGAGTTCTGGATGGCATATTATAGCACATTTTCAGATCTCTATTTTGAGATGCCTTAAGCCAGAGGTTGCTTCATCCTGATTGGGACCATTTGGCCCCAAATCAGGGGTGGGCAACAGGCAGGATGGGATGGAACGCAGTTCCACCAGTGGAAATGAAACTGTGTGCGCAGCTCCAGCTGATCGGCGGTAGTCACTTGCTGGAGTACCAGTCTTGCCTCGGCTCTCCTTTTCCCCCCTGCTACTGCGTTTGTGCTCCTTGCTTTTTTCCTCTTTCCTCCTTCCTGGCCTCAAGGAGCTTCCCTCTCTCCTGCCCAGCTCCCCTCCAGCCTCATGCAGCCACTCCTGCTGGAAGTGCAAGCAAAAGACATGGGTGGAAACGGCACTGGCAGCATTCATGCTTCTGGCAGCACCCATTGCCTAGCTACCCAGCTTAAGGTGGGGGGCGGCAACCCAGGAAGGAGAGCATGGGAAACGCGAAGCAAATTGTCACCCCAGCAAGTGTAAGGTTGTAAGTCGAGGACTTAACAGTTCACTTGAACAATGAGGATTGTTCAAGCCACTCCCCACCTGGTCACATGGCCGGCAAGCCACTCCTACCCAGTCACATGACCATTAAGCCACATCGACAAAATAAGCCACACCCACATTGTTGCAGAAAATTTTTTGGCTGCCCATTACTGCCCCAAATGATAGCAATTTGCTGGTGATGTCATAATGATGTCATGGAACCTGTTTGGTTGGTGCTGGTCTGTGGGCACCACTATCTTTTTTTCAGATATTTTGGGGGAAGTTTTCCCCCAGGTTTTTTCCCTTCTGCGCATGCACAGAAGCTGAGTATCCAGAACTGTGCAGGCAGTTGCCATCTTCTTTTGGACTTTTTTTGGGGTGGGGGTGTTTGTTTGTTTGTTTGGAATTTCCTCCCAGGGTTTTTTTTTCTGCACATGCGCAGAAGATGAGTTTCTGGCACTGTGCATTCAGCTGTTTTTTTAAAATGGAT